>NC_041383.1:797051443-797064222 GCF_002162155.2 Triticum dicoccoides | reverse complement strand
CATCTCACTCTCATCTCTCCGACCGCGAGGCGCGAGGTGAGGCGGGAGATCAGCAAGCGGGCGAGCGAGCGAGCGCTGGTGATGGAGGCGAGGCAGGCGAGTGGGCGCGCCGCGATGGAGGCGAGGCAGCAGATCGGCAAGAGTGCGCGCACCGTCGGCACGGTCAGTCAGACCTCCCCCACTACCATCACTCTCTCTCTCTCGTGCTTGCGAGCTTTGGTTGCACGAGTTGGATCCAGTGACTCGACTCGACTTGACTTGTTTCTGTTAGATTAATTGGCTTTAGGCTAATCAACTTTAGGACTTAATCTCGAACTAGAACATCAGTATTATGCGGAAGCGTACAAACTTACATTGATTGGCGAAATCCCATGGCTGCTCGATGCAGCCCCTTGTGTAGCCCATGGCTGCACCTTGGGGTCTCCAGCGATGAAGATATGGCCGGGAGAAAAGCAGCACGTAGATGGTGTGGACGTGCATCAGGAGCGCCGCTGTAGGAGATGGCCACCGGCAATAACCTTGCGGTGGCCGGCGGTGGTAGTCAGCCTTCCAGCCCATCAGCTCCCTCTTTTTAGGATCGGTTGTTAGCACTCAGGAGTTTAACCCGTTTGTGTTTTTTTTTCTTATCTGAACAGGTACGTGACCTCTTCCTTTTATATGGGAACTGATGGACCGGGGACCGAAACCAAAACATTGGGTTTGGGTGCCCCCGATCAAAGCACCAACGTGGGATTGGACTCCCCTTCTTTTTATCTCGGTCTATTACAACCTGAGATCAATTCCAACATTCTCCCCCTTGATCGTAAGGTTAACAAACATCATAAGCCCACTCTTAATAGAAATAACATACCAAAGTAATGTGTTACAATGACCAATGAGATAATGAGATATTAGTGAACCTCAGTACCTATAGTACATCATTCTATCTCGAGATGGAAACATAATACTTTATGGGAGTTGGTTTATATGATGGTCCTAATTTCCAGGATCAAAAGGCTTTATGAACCCATGCCGGCAAGATATCATCATAAAATGGGTGGTAAGCCTTTAGTAAGCGGTACCGCAAAACTTTATAAATCAAACACCATAGGTTTGATCCTGGACTCTATGTTTCACAACAGAGACATTATGTCAATGGTTTTGGCAATAACAATTGACTTGTTGTTACTCACATAGAGAACTGCATGCTCATAATCGCAGTAAGTGTCTTAGAGATGTTGTCTATCACTCTTAACTCGGGAATAAAACTTCTTGACATACAACCTGCCCAATAGCCTCTTGGCATGCCACATAAGTAAGTGCATTATTTCTAATGCCATCAGTGTCATTATAGAGCTTTTCCACGATATAGCTCCATGTGCGAGAGTGAGGATGTAACATAGCGTGGAAACTTTAAGATCCACACATCTCGCAGAAGCAATGTCCGAATATCCCAGGATATCGAAGTTATTAGACTTCTTATTAGTGAGCATGTAAACTTTATTCTCTTGCATATCTGCAAGACATTTCTCGGCTTTTCCAGTGGTCCATTTCTGGACTTACTTGTATATTTGCCAATTATCCCGATCACAAAACAAGGGCATGTTCATACTTGAATACACATATTGCTTCCGACAACTGAAGCATAAGGAACCGACATTATCTGATCAGTTCATAATGGTTCATTGGACACTAAAATGTCCATCTCTTATTGCCCTTGACTTTAGTAGCAGGTGCGATAAGAGTACTACCACATAATATTTTCTTTCGTACTCTATCGATGCATGTCTTCATGATAAAACTTATACCACTTTTGGAATCTTGGCGAAACTCGACACAAACAAAGTATAGGGCATGACCAAGATTCTTTATGTCATAAATGGAAGGTAGAAAATTCTTGGCCCGCCAAAAATATTCCATCTTCTCAAGGTAGTATACTTACTCCCCCTGGTTTTATGGTATGAGTGTCCCGACGCTTTCTTATTTCATAATTGAATTTCTTGGGGCAACATACCTTGTGTTAACTTCACCTATTTGACGAAACCTTACGGTTAAGTCATACATACATTCTTAACTTAGTCAACACAAGAGGATGTTATAATAATAACACAAGCGTCAAAACAACTCACCGAGGAAACTCTATTGAGTTCCATACATCATTAGAGCTCATTATCACACAAGCCTCTAAGATGATCACTCATACACATTATGAATCACACGGAAATTGTTAAGTCTCAACATTGAGTATTGCAATATGCATTTCTTCTCAACTTACCTGATGCGTATGAACAAAGATCTACTGGAGTTATCCTTAAGATTCATGTTCATACGCTCCAGTTCCCTGATGATCACTTTATTTGAAAAAATGGAAAACATATCCAATATCTTGATAATAATCATTTAAGTTCTAAACCACAACACCGTTGGGCTGAAGATGGAAAAGAACCTAATGAATTGTGACAAATGATTATAAATGACGATAGTCAAAAATATAACCACGAGCCACGTGATACTGACAAGCTTGCCATTTGAGTGAAGTGCGACATATGATTATTAATGACGTTGGTCATATATATAATCAACATGTTACATCATGATGGTCATTAGACTAGCAAGCTTCACTTTAGCATTCATGTGTGCTTCATAATGCTCATAAGGGATTAAGTACACATTAACGTAATAAAATGAGTAATTTTTATCCATTCTTCTAAATAAGACTTGTTGCATCTTAATTAGATAATTAACATTGGTATATGATTTTCATACATTCTCCAACCAAGACTTCTCGTTGGTTCTATCTTTAATTGGAGAATTAACATACATATTTTGATCTAAGTAAGAGAAGTGAACGTGATATCTCATATTAAACGAGACTTCCATTCCCCCCCGAAATGTGGTCTAAAACCACAATTTCGATGAGGTCTCATTATTTACACTTCTCTTACATCTTTAATTGTAACATAACACATAATCTTTACAAATGATCCATTCAGATGAAAAACATAACTTGTCTCACCCTAGGGCAAAACTAATGTTACATAATTGGAGTTGACTTGATAACACAGAAAATCATGTCATATGTTCGAGAAACTAGAAATAAGTTTCTCCAGTAACTGGGAGCAAGAACAAACATCATCAATTAGATGAAGAATTAAGTATCTCCAAATCCTAGTGGAATAAATCCAATAGTTTTCACTTTAAACCCCATTGCATTAGTAATGTGCATGATAGCACATGCATTTTGAGACCTCTCCCAATGTCCGCCTTAACATCATGATTAAATCTGTAAACCTTAGTGGCAGAGAAACATTGCGAGATTCCTTACATGAGAAAATGATCTCCACTCTCCATATAGAAAAGTTATTTACATAAGGGTTGTCTATGCCAAAATGGAAGTTGGCATCATTATTAATGTTCATTGCTATGAAAACAGAAGACATCGTTATGAACATCACAACAAAACATCAAGCATGAATTAACCATGCAATGAGATGAATAAAAAAATGATTAATTTATTCTAATCTGCATTATCATTGGGCAAATAACGAAAAAAAAAACTTATTCATTCCTAAATGACACATAAAAATAATCAACGTTGGTCAGAATATCATCAATCGCCATTATGAACTTGGCTCACTAAATCTCTAAAACATAAAATCACATAAAGACCAGCAAGAATATTAGCTAAATTACTAACCATCATTAACATAAAGCAACATTAAAGTGTAATCCATTATGTCATAGGACACAAGGATTCATAACCTGTTGTAGTCATCTTGAACTTAAAATTTTGACACTTAATGAACATTGAAAATAACATTAAAAAAATAAGTGTCAAAATTATCATTAAAATTCTAAACAACACACAATGAAGGTGACATTGGAATTAACATATAAATATAAATGTTATTGCGAGAGAGTAGACTTCAAAGTTACAGTCAGTCCAAAAAGGCATTAATATTATCGTCAGGATATCATAACATTTTCCAGGTAATATGGACACAAATTTTCATAAGGATTCACAAAATAACAATATTTGGCAGCAACAGGTACTTTGGAAACGAATCCCCTAAACAAAATTCCTTTCTTTAGGGGATTGATCATAACCCCATGAACATTATTTTTGAGTCTTTATGCATATTTCAATAGCATATCATAATAAAATGACATGAAATGCACCAAATAAAAACTTCAGTTTTGCCCAATAGGCGTATCGACCCAATATTATTATGATGCGGAAAACTAAACCATGTGACCATCACATTCTCCTTGAGGTGGCCTCAGCCCATTCGAAATGATCACATCATTAAGAAATGTCATTAGGATGGCATCACCACAAACATCACACTCAAATAAAGTTTCCAAATAAAATATTAATGTTTAGAAACTTAAATGAGTGACTGAAAAAATGCTCAATATTTTAACATTAAGATTTCTTCATTGAAATAATACTTGAAAAGTGATGACCATAAAAGGTGCCTTTAAATGACATCAACATTCACCCCAAAAAAAAATTTCCCGTTGGCTCCATTTTTTTCAGAAGATTTAAGCATAATTACAGGCACTTTAAAACTCATCAGTGCAAAAGCATAATTTGAAACTTAATGAATGCACTAAAACTGCACAAAATGCCTAAAGAACATAATTTGACCTATAATCATCCATGGATTTTTATTAATAAATCTTCATCATCATTAAAGGCTTGCCATGAAAATTACATAAACATTAATTGTGCTTTAATTTTCTAAGCAAAACTTCTCGTTGGTTCCATTATACTAAGAAAACTAAAACACAATTTAGAACTTAATTTTTCTGACAATTTTCTATCTATAACAGTGCAAAAGACTTTCTTAGAATAATCTTAATGATAGAATTGCACTGAATAAAAGAAAATACGTGCAGAACATATATTTGTTGGCCCAATACAGCCCACGGCTACCCTTGATTCATTCGGCCCAGCTCAAAGACAAGAACGTTTCCTGCCAGGATAAGACATGCTGGGCCGCAACCCAGCTTCAGAAGCGGCCTTTTAAGTGCCCGAAGCCCATTCGGAGCTGCGCGTCGGCCTCAGCCGTTGGATCAAGCCGACGGCCCCGATCCTCCCGGGGCGGAGCAAAACAACACCTGGTCAAACCCTAGAAGCATTTCCTTTCCTCTCCCCCGATTTTCACGGCTCGTGCAGGAGAGGCGACAACCGCGGCGGCGACCCGAGGCACGCCGGCCATGGCGGTGCGGCAGTCCCGTTCGTCGGAGCAGCGTGCCTCGCTCAAGGCCGCGCGCTCCTCCGCCGAACGGCGCTCGCCGTGTTGAGCTCATGGCGAGACCGGGAGGACGGTAGTCCTAGCTACGCGTGAGGCATCTCGCCGGCGGCTGCTGGCGCAAACTTTTGGCGGCGACAGCGACGGCGACGTACGGGGTGCGGAACCCACTGCACGCGCGCGTCCATTAGCACCTCAGCGGCGGCTGAGTCTTTCTGCACGTCATCCCGAGAGACGGCGGCGTCGCCGGCTCAGGGATCCCGAAGGAGCATAGGCGCGGCGTCATGAGGTGTGCCTCAAATACTCTTCTTTTTGTCGATTAAAACATTTTTGGGCGCTGATTTGGGGTATTCCAAGTTCTAGGGTTTCAAAAATTGGGGATTTTCTAGAATTTGCAATTCCCCTCCTTCTGATTGCTTAAACGGGTAATTAGCACTAACCCGCATCAGTAATACATTGACTGAAAATAATTAGCCATAAACAAGGCTCACTAACCTAATAAAGTTTAATTAAACCTTAAGTTGGTGATTATATTTGGAACGGAGAAAATCAGGACTTAAACATGATCGTTAACAGAAAAGAAACATCACTAAAAACATGATTGGAGTTCTAACCGAGATTAACCAGCTCATGATACCATTGTTAGATTAATTGGCTTTAGGCTAATCAACTTTAGGACTTAATCTCGGACTAGAACATCAGTATTATGCGGAAGCGTACAAACTTACATTGATTGGCGAAATCCCATGGCTGCTCGATGCAGCCCCTTGTGTAGCCCATGGTTGCACCTTGGGGTCTCCGGCGATGAAGATATGGCCGGGAGAAAAGCAGCACGTAGATGGTGTGGACGTGCATCAAGAGCGCCGCTGTAGGAGATGGCCACCGGCACTAACCTTGCGGTGGCCGGCGGTGGTAGTCAGCCTTCCAGCCCATCAGCTCCCTCTTTTTAGGATCGGTTGTTAGCACTCAGGAGTTTAACCCGTTTGTGTTTTTCTTTTCTTATCTGAACAGGTACGTGACCTCTTCCTTTTATATGGGAACTGATGGACCGGGGATTGAAACCAAAACATTGGGTTTGGGTGCCCCCGATCAAAGCACCAACGTGGGATTGGACTCCCCTTCTTTTTATCTCGGTCTATTACAACCTGAGATCAATTCCAACAGTTTCCGCGTTGATTTGGTTGCCTCTGCTCACCGATCCTTCCTTCACATGCCATGCGTGCAGGTCGACGCCGAACTGCGGCTCGTCCCGCCGGGCTGCGGCGGCGGTGCGTCGTCGGCGGCGTCAGCCATTTGCAAGGAGAGCAAGTACGTGAAAGTCAGCGTGGAAGGAGCTCAGTACCAGCGCATCGTCGATCTAAGGGCGTACGGAGGGCACGCGGAGCTCTGGGCTGCGCTCCCGGGCTTGGCTGGCCAGATGCTGGGCCTGGTCGTGACCTACGAGGACAAGGACGGCGACATCTTGCTCACCGGCGACCTCCTGTGGGAGTAAGCCCCCATCTTGATTTTGCGTTGCAGCATGTTCGTCGATAGCTGCAAGAAGCTGCTCATCTGCAAGAGGAGGGGAGGCTGATTTGATTCCATCGTCTCGTCTTGGTGTCGATGCCGTTGCTGGAGGGTTTTTATCAGCAGAGGGAGGTCGCTAGTAGTTCCTCGGTGCGTGGGTGTTTAGTCTTGTCTTGTAGCAGCTGCAGCACTAGCTAGTGTGTGTGTGTGTGGTGTGTGGTTGATGCATTTGCATGCAGCAGATACTCCCTGGAGCTTGTGTGTTTGCCCCGATAACAATGCATTGTACTTACGTTGATAATAAAGTGCTCCATCTGTGTCAAAACGTTCTGATCTCGATCCGTTTCCCCTGGAAATAATTCACGTTCCGCGTCCGTGTACGTAGAGCATCTCCAACATACGTAAAAATAATTACAGCGTCGAAATAGCGTTTTAGCGCCCTCAGGACGGTGGTTGCTTTACCCGGCGCTGCAAAATTTAGCGCGCTGCTATGACGCTTCACTAGGCGCGGTAAAATCAAAGGCGTGCAACCAGTCCGCGTTTGGATTTTTTTTAAACAGCACATATGAAACAACACACATTTCAAATTTCGTAGCATATTTTCTCAAGCCACAAGCCAGTTCAGACGATGCTAAATAAAAATAGATAAAATGATACTAAATAAAAATAGATAAAACTACTCCTTGTCCTCCTGGTGGTGTAGTCCGGCGACGTAAACGCGTCGAGCTACTGAGGATCTTCATCGTCCGATGCAAACACAGGTCCCAGCTCGATCTGGGCTTCCGCCAGTTCCTTCCGCACATGCTTGTCCGTCCGACGCACGGCTCGCTCCGCCCTCCTCTGTGCCGGAGAAGTTCATCTGCGACCGAGGTCGTCCGAGGCGCCACGCCGCCACGTCGTACGTGCGGGCTGCCTCGTGGGCGGTCTTGAACATTCCGAGCCCGAGGCGTGTATTGCCGGAGCGAATCTTCGCGTAATACACGCCGGAGGGGCGGAGGCGGACGCCGCGGTAGCCCGAGCTGCTTCGTGGGTGCGGCGGCATGGCGGGGCGCTGGAATAGACGGGGGGAGAAGGCGCATCGTCGGTGGGGGAGTAGGCGCGGTGCGCGGTGACAGCGGAGCACCAAAAGAGGCGAGGAAGTAGGCGCGCTGGAGGAAAATCGTGGCGGTTGGCGGGCGCAGGCGCACGACTTCTAACCAGCACGCTGGGCGACACGCGTCAACAGTACCGCGTGCTGCCGCTTTTTTGCGTGCGCGCCCATATTTTCCGGGCGTCGTACGGCCTCTCGCGCGCCAAATTGACGGTTTATCCAGCGCGTCGGATATTTCGCGCGCCTGTTGGAGATGCTCTTAGTTACTCTCTACCTCACTATCGTGCTCTCTATGTTTCCAATTTTACGCGCGTCATGTCTCCATTAGGACGTGCCTTTGCCACCGATGGCCTTATCACGCTTCCGCTTATTATCTAATGATGCTGTCTTCTAATTACGAGATTAAGCTAAGGTTTTATGTCAACCCTTAAGATTGAATCAAACAATGGTATCATGAGCAAATTAATCTCGATTAGAACCCTTGTTAGACTATCCTTTAATGTAAATTACTCACGTTAGAGTCTACTTTTTCGAATCAGTGTTAATTATGTGCAACTAAGACCTAATGATGTTCTGTTCAAGTTAATGGTCATGTTTGATTAAGTCACACTCACTTCTGTTTAAGATTAATTATTTCCGCTTAAGTTCTACCGCCCCCCGGTTGAGGCTAATGAAACATATTTAGGTTAGTGCTAATTGATACTTAATCATGTTTAAATCTTCGTTAATGAAGTCAAATTTTGCTCTTAATCCAATTAATGGTGGAATTAGCGCTGCTTTAGGCCCTGATTAGGAAATTACAAGGAGGGGAATCAACTGATTAAGTGAAATCCCCAATTTTGGAACCCCAGAAATACCCCCCACAAAAAGAGAAAATCCAGAAAAAGGAGGGAATGAGGCTGGCTCACGTGTAGACGCCGCATCGGACCCGCCGCATGGCCGCTACCGTGCGCGGGCACTACGCCGCGACGGCCCCGTCTCACGCGCGCGAGGGCCCGCGGAAAGAACGAGCCGACGACGCCGCGCGAACGTGGCGTAGGACCCGCCGTTTTGTCCGGCCTGAGCTAGCAGCTAGCCGCTCCCCGGTGCGTGGGTGCAGCGCTACTGGTGCGTGCGCATGCAGCAAATACCTCTCCTGGCTCTAGCTTGTGTGATAATAAAGTGCTCCCTCTGTTTCAAATGTTTGACCTTCTGGCCTCGATCGTTTTTCCCAGAAACAATTCACGTCCTGCGTCTGTGTACTTACCTTGAATTTGCTATAGGCAATCATACTCCTACCTCATTGTTTCCGGTTTTAGTTTTTGCTAAAGCACATCAAGACGCGCCCTAAGACTAAGAGCATCATCTACAACCGGGCGCTCCAAACATGTCTCAATCGACTGGGCGGACAGACCGGTCAAAAAAATCTACCCACACGGGTGCCTTAAATCTGCCTCAAACGCCCGGGCTGTCCATCGCCCCACATACCAAGCCCAAATCTAGAGCGGGTATGGGACGGCCCGGGCACGCTCGGGCACGTCTTCCTGACAGGCCCGGCCCACCACCGACCCCACAGTTATCCCACAAAATTCCCAATCAGCTTCTAACTATGAACCCTAGCTCACTCCACTTGCCTCTCTCGCTCCGTCCTGTCCTCTCCCCTCCCGCATTTCAATCCAAATCCGACGCAATGTCAAGCTCCGGCAGCCACTCCGGTTCTGACCTCGACTCCGACGAGGAGCTGACCCTCAACATTGCCTTGGAACATCCCAAGGTGGAGAGCAAGGGCAGCTCCGGATCTGCAGCGTCGGTGCAGCGTTGATGTCGGAGCTGGACCCACCCGGCCCGCGCTTCGCTCTGGCAGGAAAGCGCAGTCCATTCCGCCCCCGTGCCGTCCTCTTCCCCCGCCGTCCACTCCTCCGAGCGGGCAGCGATGGGTGCTAGTGCCCGTGCCGCCGGCCCACACGAGCACTCCAAAATTGGAGGCACGCGCCGCCCGCTGTGAGAGGCAGCGGGCAAGGGAGAGGAAGGCGGTGGAGCGGTCCATGCACTATCGCCCGGGGATGACCGTGGAGCCTGGCGAGGACGAAAAGCTCCTCTCATGGGTCTACCACCGGTCTCTCACGACGGCGAAGACGGACACTCACCGCCTCCGATGGAAGAACGCAAAGGCGCTCCGGCTAGCCATAGAGCAGTCGGAGTGGGAGGCGAAGGAGGCAGTGGCGGAGGCGGCTCGTCTCGCCAAGTTGAAGCGGCAGCAGGAGAAGGCCATCCGCCGGATGAAGGGGTTGATCATCCTGTCTGACTGTGACTCCGACGATGGTGACGACGAAAACTTGTTTTTAGTTGTTAATGCTTAAGAATTTGTCGGGCGACAAACTTAGATATCTTTTGGATGACGTCAAGTTCGTTTATGTTTGTTTGCAACTGATTTTGTTGTCCGTTTGCAGCCGATTTTGTTGCTTGTCATTTGATCATGTAGAGTAGCTCATGTTGCATGTATAGTATGGATATACGATGGCGGATGTGAGATACATGGATGTGGAGAGGGCAATATGAGGCGTGCCCGGTCGCGTCCGCGGACTTTTGAGGGGCCGAATTAGCACATCGCGGTTTTAGATGCTCTAAGTAATGCACATCTAAATTATATGTCATTGATTTCAGCCGGAGATTCGTGCGGGTATTTTCTTTCCTTTTCCATTTCCTTTTCCTTTTTTATGCTCGTTTGAGTCACTTAAGCCTGGTTCGGATCTGCTCCAAGATCCAGCTTCCCGAGAAGCCAATGAGAAGCCACCCGAACAGTTCCACTCCAAGAATCCTGCTCCTGGAGGATGAGCGGCCTGCAGTGCAAATTCCCGGGGCAGTGGTAGTGCAGCTTCAAGGAAACGAGAAGGAGAAGTTGATAAAAATTATGTAAGAATGCCCTCCCGAAGTGTCATCCTCGAACCGGTTTCTTCTCCTCGATCTGTTTCCCTCTCGTGATGAGCCACCGAATTGGGCCTTAAGCTTGCTTCATGGCTGCCAGCCCTTGCTGACGGAGAGGAGCTGTTGAGTGCTGCTGAAGGAATCCTTCTCCCGTCGGAAGCTGGCGGTGTCTTGCTTCTCTAGAAGCTGGCTATTCCGTGAAGCTGGAGAAGATCCGAACGGGCTCTTAAATGTGCAATAACAAGGGCATATCTTCCAGTTTTATCGTTGTTCCTTGCTCATTCTCAGTTTCTCATCCAATTAAAACGCGACCCACACTGCCGCTGTAGTCCGCTCCTCGGAGAAGAGACGCGAGCTCATGGTTGTATGCCTCGCATCGCCGCTGTCACCTCCTTACTGCCGGCGGCGGAGCCGGCAGCAGCACCACCTCAAGGCTACCGGTCATTGCTCTGCCGCCGTATGCTACGCGCATGACGCAACAAGGCAAGCTTGATAGAACTGCGTGCATCTTCTCATCGATGCACGTGTGCGCCGGCGAGCAAGCCTGTCGCGTGGGTGTGGAAATCGGCCCTGACTGGCACAGGGTCAGGAAATTCTAGGGAGGAGGAGAGGAATGAGGAATAGGTTTCGACCCACCTTTTGTTCCACAGGCGAGCGTCCATGAGATTTTTTTTTTTGAGAACTAGGTCCTTGGGGAGATAAAAGGCCTTCAGGCGCTCTTGGGTCATATTCCACATGGGCTGCTGCCCTGGTTCTACTCGTCTGCACGTTCGGTTTTTTTTATTAAAAATCCCCTTCTGCTGGGTAACGTGGCCTGAATATATTTTTGGGTCAATTTTCTATTTTCCAGTGCGTTTTCCTTATTTTAGTGTTATTTTTTTGAGAATCTGTTTTAGTGTTTCTTTTAAATTCTAATGCAGTGTCTAAGGTAGAAAATGACCAAAATTATGTGAGATAGATCATGTTAACTCTGGTAAAGTATCCAATCGAGAAGCCGTGGATTATGGTTGGCCTGATTATGTTCTAAGAGGAAACTATATTTTCGGTGCATTTTATGTTATTTAAAAGTTAACGTTTTCCAATGATGATATCTTAAAACATCCTAAATTATGATTAAAAATCAAGTTCAATTTTTTAAAATAAAATAGAGTCGATAAGAAATTTTTATTTGGAAAATTTAATTTCTTATTACAATGTTAATGTCATTTATGGAATTTTAAATGGTGACATATTTTTATCATTTTAATGTTCAAATATTAATGTAGTGAAATGATATTTATTTATCACTATTTATGATGTTTCACTCCCTGAAGTTTGTTAATATATTATTTGGAAACTTTATTTGATTGTGAAATTTATGGTGATGTCCTCCTTATGGCATTTCCAAATGATGTGATAATTTCTAATGGGTTGAGGCGGCATCAAGTAGAATGTTGATGCTCGCGTGGTTCGGTTTTCCGAACCACACTATGTGTCATAATAATGTTCGGGCAAAATTCTTGTTGAGCAGAAATATAGTATTTGGTTTCTGCATTTTATATTATTATGATATGCATTGTTGAGATATGCATAATGACTCAAAATGATGAGTATGAAATTATCATAAATTCGCTTAAAAAAAGAATTTTGTTTAGGGATTTTGTTTTCCAAAGTTCACGTTGTCATTTATTTGACAATTATTATTATTTTATCTAGTTTTGATATCCAAATCTTATAATTTGGAGAATTTCATGACGTTTACTATTAATGCCTTCACTTTGAATGTCAAGTTTAATGTTTACTTAGTGATGTTTGATATTTTTTGTTTGTGCATGCTTGGTCTATGGATATGTTATCTTAGTTGATCAATTTCTTCACAACGTCTTTTAAGCTAATTGCCACGAGTTAGTGCAACTCGAGATGCATGGTGATCATCAACTAACCAACTCTATCTTATGCCAACTTCAACTTCTGGATAACACAATTCAAACTCAAACAGTCTTCCTTAATCATCACATCTTTGCTTTACGCCTTAATCAAAGGTTTGGTGAAGCCATCAGCAA
>NC_041383.1:797038161-797051138 GCF_002162155.2 Triticum dicoccoides | reverse complement strand
CACATCAGAATTAGCGACAGGAGACACACACATCACAATGAGCGAAAGGACACACTCATCACAATCGTAGTGCAAAGCTAGCTCCAATATGCAATATGCACGTAGACAACAGCCACTACCATCCCTAGATCGATTCCGGCCGGAAAGTAAACCTAGGTACACACACGGTGCGATGCATCTTGAGTAAAAGAACATCGTCAAGTCCAATCAATATATCTTCCGTCATTGTTTGTCGCTCGTCGTCGCGTGTCACTGGAAAGTACTCTACTCGGCAGCGCATACAGGGCCAGCACACAGCACACACATCACAATCGGCAGGGACACACACAAATCTTTAGTACATTAAGCTAATTGCCGCCAGTTAGTACAAGGTGATGGAGATCGCCAAGCGGGACGTCGACACCGAGCTGCGGCTCGGCAGGCCATGCAGCGGCGGAGAAGTGGGTCAAGGTGAGCATGCAAGGAGTACCCTACCAGCGGAAGGTGGACCTCAAGGCGTACCAAGGGCACGGGGAGCTCAGGAGCTCAGGGCTGCTCTGGCCGCGCTCTTCCGCTTCGTTGGCACGTTCGACTTGGCTGGCCAGTTGGACTTCACTGTGGTCTACGAGGACGAGGCCGGCGACCTCCCGTGGGACATGTTCGTCGCCAGATGCAAGAAGCTGTGATGTCCATCAGTATTCAGTTCCACGGTGCGTGTGCGGGTGAAGTACTAGTAGTTTGTGTTGTTGAATCATAGGTGGGCTTTAGGCCATATGAACAATGATTCCTGGTTAATCTTGAGGCCCATGTATGGAATGGCAGGTGGTGAAAGTTTAGTCTCATCTTGCTAGTTGAGAAGAGTTGAGACCTTTTTATAAGGGCTGCTCTACCACTTGCCATTGGGAGCTTGGAAAGAGAGTGATACACGTGCGCTCCTCCTTTGCCGCCCGCCTCGTCACGACGCGTGTTGCAGGAATGAACCGAGCCGAAGCTTATTTTTGCCGCTCAGGAACGAATTAATTAATCACGGATGAGATCGGCAATAAGGTTTTTGGGGAGCGTCCTGACGCGACTGCTCCCGATCCGTCCCCAACTCCGTTCGCCTCTGCTTCTCCTGCATCGACACCATGGCCGCCGCCGCCGCCACCAAGAAGAAGGCCACATATAACGTCGACGCTGCTGCTGCCGCAGCCGCGTTGGCCTGGCCAACCAGAGGGTATGATCTCTTCATCCCTCGTTTACTTGTATTTATGCTAGCCGTATATGTACTGCTCATAGATGGTTCGGTTTTATGTTCTGTACGTGCTAGTATGCTTAGGTATTGGCATGAGATGCATGCCTTGCCATGCTTACTGTTTACTCGTGGGTTAGTCTAATCAGAAAAGTGCTAATATTTTCAACAATCCAAAAACCTTATTTTATGCACTTTTCGATTCAAGGCTTCGCTACTACACTGAAACCAGAAAAGTTTATCGGGACACATTTTAAGCGTTGGCAGACAAGAACCACCTTGTGGCTCATAGCAATGAACGTGTTCTGGGTTGGTGGTGTGTCTCCCACAGAAACGATTGTTCCTGAACAGGAAAAGACGTTTAGGGAGGCAACCACCATATTTGTGGGAGTCGTTCTTACTGTGACCGGAGACAAGTTGGTTGACGCATATCTCCATATGCGTGTTGCCAAAAACTTGTGGGATGCGCTCAAAACTAACTTCGGCGCAACCGATGCTGGGAGCGAACTGTATGCCATGGAGCAGTTCCATGATTACAGGATGGTTGATAACCCGCTGATACGTCTCCAACGTATCTATAATTTATGAAGCATTCATGCTATTTTATTATCTGTTTTGAATGATTAGGGGCTTTATTATACACTTTTAACCTATTAACCGGAGGCCCAACCCATATTATTGTTTTATTGCCTGTTTCAGTATTTCAAAGAAAAGGAATATCAAACAGAGTCCAAACGGAATGAAACCTTCGGGAGCGTAATTTTTGGAAAGGATATGATCCGGGACACTTGGAGTTCAAGCCAGGGAAGGTTCGAGGAAGCCAGGAGGTAGGAGGGCGCGCCCACCCCCCTGGGCGCCCCCTATCTCCTGGGCCCCTCGAGGCTTCCCCGACCGACTTCTTTCGCCTATATAAGTCCACATACCCTAAAAACATCGAAGACGAAGATAGATCGGGAGTTCCGCCGCCGCAAGCCTCTGTAGCCACCAAAAACCTCTCGGGAGCCCGTTCCGGCACCCTGCCGGAGGGGGAACCCATCACCGGTGGCCATCTTCATCATCCCTGCGCTCTCCATGATGAGGAGAGAGTAGTTTACCCTCGGGGCTGAGGGTATGTACCAGTAGCTATGTGTTTGATCTCTCTCTCTCTCTCTCTCTCTCTCTCTCTCTCTCTCTCTCTCTCGTGTTCTCTCTATGGCACGATCTTGATGTATCATGAGCTTTGCTATTATAGTTGGATCTTATGATGTTTCTTCCCCTCTACTCGCTTGTAATGAATTGAGCTTTCCTCTTGAAGTTATCTTATCGGATTGAGTCTTTAAGGATATGAGAACACTTGATGTATGTCTTGCCGTGCTTATCTGTGGTGACAATGGGATATCACGTGATCCACTTGATGTATGTTTTGGTGATCAACTTGCGGGTTCCGCCCATGAACCTATGCATAGGGGTTGGCACACGTTTTCGTCTTGACTCTCCGGTAGAAACTTTGGGGCACTCTTTGAAGTTCTTTGTGTTGGTTGAATAGATGAATCTAAGGTTGTGTGATGCATATCGTATAATCATGCCCATGGATACTTGAGGTGACAATGGAGTATCTAGGTGACATTAGGGTTTTGGTTGATTTGTGTCTTAAGGTGTTATTCTAGTATGAACTCTATGATAGATTGAACGGAAAGAATAGCTTCATGTTATTTTACTACGGACTCTTGAATAGATCGAGCAGAAAGGATAACTTTGAGGTGGTTTCGTACCCTACCATAATCTCTTCGTTTGCTCTCCGCTATTAGTGACTTTGGAGTGACTCTTTGTTGCATGTTGAGGGATAGTTATATGATCCAATTATGTTATTATTGTTGAGAGAACTTGCACTAGTGAAAGTATGAATCCTATGCCTTGTTTCCTACCATTGCAATACCGTTTACGCTCACTTTTATCGCTTGCTACCTTGCTGTTTTTACAATTTCAGATTACAAATACCTTTATCTACCATCCATATTGCACTTGTATCACCATCTCTTCGCCAAACTAGTGCATCTATACAATTTACCATTGTATTGGGTGTGTTGGGGACACAAGAGACTCTTTGTTATTTGGTTGTAGGGTTGTTTGAGAGAGACCATCTTCATCCTACGCCTCCCACGGATTGATAAACCTTAGGTCATCCACTTGAGGGAAATTTGCTACTGTCCTACAAACCTCTGCACTTGGAGGTCCAACAACGTCTACAAGAAGAAGGTTGTGTAGTAGACATCACCCGCCTCGAAACTGACCAGCGAATCAGTGAAAAACTGGTATGGGAAGCTTCTGGAAGCTTCTCAAAACCGAGCTCTCGCGACCTGGTGAAAGAATGAAAGATAGAAAATACTATGTTTAGTCTGTACTATGCTCTCTCGCCCGAGAGATCTTGGGTTCGAATCCTCGTTTGTGCGCAAACTCCTTTTTAGGTTCTTTTTTAGCAGAGAAAAAGAGAAACAGGCCGGCCAGCAAGGCACGAGTGTATGCGCCCGTTTGCGCTAATCGAAGCAACGGGCGCCGTTTAGGATTTGCCCGAAGGAACCCCAAAGACACACTTGTCAGGGTTGTAGGTGGGCACTGAGTTGTGGGCTTGATCCCCCTACTTTCGCTGGGCCTCTTCAATCGTACATTGCCTCTTCATAGCCAAGTTGGTGTTTGATAAATTAATCATAGGTGCTTGTAAGTAATTAGCCTCCCCACATATAAATCGTAACAAGTATGTGCATCATCATTTTTCAGAAAAAATCCTTTTGGAGGCCAGTTTTTGGAAATTCAAAATTCATACTTTTACACTTGCAAATTTTCCAAAAAAATATAGATATACATGGAGGCACAATGCACAAGTGGGAAACTTTTCGGGACGAAATACGTTGAACTAAAAACAAATCTGGAGTTTTTTAACACATGATACTATTAATCCACCCAGGCCATGCTTTTATTTTGCATAGGTCACATTTCAAGGTATTTCATAATGAAATTTTACACACATACACATAACATCCTTGTTTACTTGCACAATTTTTTTAGATTTTTTTGAAACTGAAAAGTTTGAATTTTGATTTTTTTAAAAAAAATCTGGCCTCCAAAACGCCATTCTCATCGTTTTCAACAACATAGTTAATTGCTTAGAGATAATTCCATCCACTCGTTGACCACACCATCATGACATTTTCTCTCATTATCAAGATAACTATTTTAATACTCCAACACCCTACTATAATTGAATTTGATCTATATAAAAATTAGAAGTTACATGGACACCTATTAACTAGAGTCCTAGTGAAGTAGATATAACTAGAATCCCAACACAATTACAGAATTTCTGCACATTAACTAAAATAAAATATACTCTATAAATATGTACCGAGATATTTATAATACTCATATGCTCTAGAATCATCTACAAATATATCAATAAATAGCAAAATAGTTATATCACATAGTATGGGACACAAAATAATCTTGATAGAATTGTGATTTTGTCTTGCTTTTTAGCTTCACTTAGATACAAAAAAAGTTTCAATTTAGCAATATATATTTCTCTTTAGTGTGACATAATAAAAGTTTGAAACTTAACAAATTTATGCGTGGAACGTTTGAAACAATACCAGTTTGTTTTTGAACGAGCATCAACTTCGAATATTTATCAACACATTTTGTGCTTAATTTTGCTAGGTAATATGATAAACAATAAAGTTTATTTTTGTTGCCTAGTATGCACATAGACAACATATATTTAGTACAACAACGACAACAAAGGCTTTCAGTTCGTAACAAGTTGGGGTGGGCTAGAGTTCAAACCCATAAAAATCTCGAAACCCATAGATGATATATATTTTGTGATATTGAAAAATATAAAAAGAAAATGAGTTCAATATAAAATACACAGAAAGTCAGATTGCCAATAAGAACTTATGATACAATGTTCTTATACGGTTTCCTTAAACAAACACTAGAATACAACATAATATAGACCTCATTCTTCTCATGGCTATCTAGTTTTCATCTATAAATTACCTATTTTTCATGCAACCACCACATGTTTGTTCTCATTTTATGGATGGCTTCTACGGTCATCAATTGCTTGACGAAACTCCATGGAAGTGAGACCATGGCGGTATAATTTCTGAAGGCTTAACTTGGATAAGACAGGTTCATATATGATTTCTGTGATATTTTCCAACTTTAATCATTTTTTTGGAAAAATTTAGGACATCTTATAAATTATATTAACTAACCTCTTAGTTTATGACATAGTAATCGAAATAAGTCAATCTATATTTTTAACACCCATTCCTAAGTTGATGTAAGAAGATCATTTTCACGAGTGTTACTCAAACAAGATTTCACCGGGAAAAGTCTACTTGTAATAATCTAAAACCGCCATTGCCATCCATATTCAATTGTTTTCCAAAAAAATTCTTAATTATAAAGCACTGAAAAAATATGAGAGGGAATTTATAGGCCAGGGTTATAAAACAGTAAGTTGAATTCAATTATATCCGACATGGACCTTACGAGGATATGGGCTACATCATGGGGAGTAGTTAGGCTCCAGGCAACACTAGCCATGGCCTGGGGCGACAAGTTTTTTCGTTTACTCTAGGTAATGTGCATCAATCTAATTATGTGATGAGCCTGTGATGTGCGTCAATCCTGGCTACAGAACTAATCTAGATTATAAGAGTTGGATAATAGTTTATGTTAAATGTGAATAGTGGTTCAAGTTATATGATCTATAACGTTGCAATTCTCATTTCAAAGTTTTTAGGGTGTACACTCTCGAAATCTTCGGTTAGAAGGATAACCAAACCATATGATTAACATACTAACACTGAGAATTATGGTAATCGTAAGGAGATTCTTATGGTATCAGTACGAGATTTTTAGTTTGGAATAAAACAGCAGAACGTTTGTACTTTGAAATAGATAGTCTGTGAATGTATGATACATTCATATGCAATCAATTTCGTTGGAGAAGTAGAAAGATTATCCTACGACATGCTCCAGATGCTGGCTCAAATAGATATAAGGGTAAGGAAAATTATCTGGAATGGTTTTTTGAGAGAAATATCTAGAACCATTAGTGCTTAGTGGACCTATTTACCGCGTTGTAACATCATAAAACTCATAAATCATTTAGTAGGTTGGACTAAAACCAACGGCACGGAGCCAAGCCCCGATGGACCATGGTCCAACAACATATTTCCGCCCCAACATTAATATCTATACCACTATATATATTACGAATAACTTTGAGTATCAACCGTTGGATGAAGCCGACCCAAGGGTAGAAACATAAACCTGACAAATCTGAGCGTTGCTGATTCTTGGATCTTTTCTTTACTACATGTAGTACTGTCCATAAGATTATATGATTGGGCTTAAGACCTATGCATATTTTGCACAAAATTTAAAACACAGAGCTATTTTGTTCTATACTCTCCTAACTTCTTTTCTGTCAAAAAAATCATTCATTTAATTATTCTCCCCAAAAAAGCATTCATTTTTACTTGGTGATTTTTGGTTGTATGTCGATAGTTTCCGATGGTAACCATTGGATCCACGATCCAATGGCGCACAAGCCCCCGTAGCATGGGAGCATTGGAATGGGTGAGCGCCTGATGTTCTCCCCGGAGTGACGACGCCGATGCGTAACGCGTGCACATTCATTGCGTGGCAGGAACACCGAACAGCTACGGCAGATAGCGGTGGCGTGGCGGCACGGCGACGAGAACGATGGAGGACGTAGTACGTACTCCTACAAGCTAGCAGATCTGCAGATGTAGCATCAATCTCCTCCGCTTTTTTGAAGCAACCGCAACCTGGTTGCCCCCGAAGGCCGAAGACGATCCAAAGCCACGCGTGCTCCCGATCCACGCGCACCGGACGGACACCCGGCTCCCGCGGACCAGAGCAAAAGCAGAGACGGGCCACGATCGCGCGCACCAACCAACCAACCAACCACTTTCCCCGGGAAGGGCAGCGCGTCCGGAGCACGGCACGCGCGATCCCCTCTGCCGCCTCGGCCGGGCGTACGCGCGCTTGACGGAGCCACGGGCGATGCGGCCGGCCGCCACGCGCCGCGATGGGCCTCTTTGACGGCCTCTTCCCCGGCCGGCGCCACGACGGCACTGGGAGGATGGGCGACGCGGCGTCGGCGTCGGCGTCGGCGTCCACGTCGGCGCAGCAGAGCGGCGGCGACATCTCCGCGCTCTCGCCCACGGCCGCCTCCGTCGTCAGCCGATGCGCGCAGTGCGTGTCCCGGTCCCATCTCCCCACGCCGTCCTCGGATTCTTGGGCTGACGGGTCGATCCAAATGTTGGTTTGCGTGGGTGGCCTGCAGGATCGCGGGCGTGCCGGTGGAGCAGCTGGTGCGGCGGCTGGAGCCGGACGAGCAGCCGCCGCTCGCCTACGCCAGGAGCATCGTGGAGTACTGCTCCTACGTCGCCCTCCGCGCCGAGACCCGGCGCCGCCACGACCACCTCGGCGACCGGGAGTTCCACTCCCTCACCTACGACATGATGCTCGCCTGGGAGGCGCCCGACCACGACACCGAAACAGAGCTCCAGGTCTGTCCTCTGTGCGTGTGTTGAAATAGATCGAACATCAAGATTAATCGATGATCCTGACATTGTAGAAAACGGCGTTCAGCTGGGGCGACGGCGCCGACGACGATGACGACGACGGCGGGTCCATATTCTACTCCAGCCCCACGAAGACCGCCATTCAGGTCAGGCCATCGCTTCACCTCCACAAAATCGTGCTGTGTTCTTGTTCAATAGATGGATAATGGAATGTGTAGGTCGACGGGAGGAGGACGGTCGGGCCGGAGGCGTTCGCGAAGATCGCCCCCGCCTGCCCGGCCATGGCGCACGCGATCACCGTCCGCAACCTCTTCGACGCGCTCACCAACTCCACCGGCGGCCGCCTCCACTTCCTCATCTACCACAAGTACCTCAAGAGCCTGGACAAGTAGGTCACACACATCCTCCGCTCTGAGCCTCTGAACAACATCCATTTTGCGTGCAATGTGGCATCATATATCATGTCTCTGTTGATCTTCAGCGTGCTGAGGTCGACGAAATGCATCTCCGGCGGGCACAAGGCGCCGGCGCTGGACCTCTGCGACGGCGAGGTGGTGCTCGACATCTTCGGCGCCGCCACGACGCAGCCGGTCCTGCAGCACATCGGCACGTCCACGTGGCCTGGTTAAGCACCTTCCCTATGGTACATTTTTGCCCCGGCGCTGCTGGTCCGTGCTCCTTCAGGAGGGCCTCATATAAGGTGATCCGTCCACACTGCCGCAGGGAGGCTCACGCTGACGAACCACGCGCTCTACTTCGAGGCCATCGGCGTCGACTTCTCCTACGGCGACGCCGTCGTCTACGACCTCACCAAGGACCTGAAGCAGTGCGTGAAGCGCGAGTCCACGGGGCCATGGGGCGCCCACCTGTTCGACAAGGCCGTCATGTACAAATCTAGCTCCATGTGAGTGAGTGCCTGATCATCTTCAAATTATTTGCAATTTTCAGTTCTTGCAATCATGTAGTATGACATACATTTATAACACATTCAGTTTTGGTACCTATCTATAGAAATGAGCCGGTGTTCTTCGAGTTTCCCCAATTCAAGGGCCACAGCCGGCGAGACTACTGGTTCGCGGTGATCAAGGAGGTGCTGCACGCGCACAAGTTCATCAGGAGGTACCGGCTGGTGGGCTTCCAGAAGGCGGAGGCGCTCGCCGTCGCGACGCTCGGGATCCTCCGGTACCGCGCCGTGAAAGAGGGGTTCCACATACTGCCGGCATACTTCAAGACCACCCTGGCTTTCAACTTGGCAGAGAAGCTGCCCAAGGGGGACAAGATATTGGAGGCATTGTATGGCCAGCTGCAGGAACACTGCTCGAGGTTTAGGGGAGGCGATGACCTGGCAGCTCAGGGCAGTTCCGACGAGCTGGCACTCGCGGATCCATTTCCGCTGTCGGCATTTACGCTCGTGCGGATGGGGCTGCTGACGCTCAGGAAGGAGGACAATCCCGAGGAAAGGGATTTCGCCGTCGGGGATGTGCAGATTGGAAGGACCAGCTCCGTGCAGATGGCTCTGGAGCGATCTGTTGGGTATTCCGGTAGAGTGGAAGCCGCACGCGCGACGCTCGATCAGGTCAAGGTGGAGGACATTGACACCAATGTGGCTGTCCTAAAGGTAATCATCATCATCTTTGAGTATTTCACATTCTTGTGTAATATATTTGAGTTCAGGTACTCATACTGAAAGTCTGAAATGAACACTGAAAATCATGGTGAAAAAATAATGATCAGTAGAGACATGCAAAACCCTGAACTTCCACCACTCATATTTGGGCAGGATTTTACTGATACCGAACTTCTATTACTCATAAAGTCAAGGTGGACTTAAGTGGATTATTATTCAGGATTACTGATGTTCTACTGGTTCCATCTTAACATGCAGGAACTAGTGTTTCCTTTGATTGAAATAGGCAAAAGGCTTGTCTTCCTGGCTGAGTGGGAAGATCCACTTAAGTCATATGTTTTCTTGCTCTGTTTCCTCTACATAGTTTACAGGTAATATTCATGGTCCAGGACTGAGCATATCTAATGATATAACACAAGATTTTTCCTTCTCTTTATCCAAACAAGTTTCATGCCTATCCCTTTAAAGATAAATGAAGTGATTCCTTTTATTTGTATGCAATCCGCAGAGGCTTGATATGGTACATATTTCCCGGCTTTTTGGTCGGCTCTACCGCTTTCATGCTATGGAACAAACACCATGGCAACAGGCATTTCATCGAAGCATTCGAAGTCACAACCCCTCCTCGGCGACGTACCGTCGAACAACTTCTAGCTCTGCAGGAAGCCATCTCACAGTTGGAGGCACACGTCCAAGCTGGGAACATTTTTCTCCTCAAGCTTCGGTCCCTCATGCTCGCAGCGTTTCCTCAGGTTAATCCTCTACCCCAAGCCTATACTATGATTCAGCCCATTCTGTATGAAATCTTGTGTAACTTAGTTTATCTGACAACTGTTACATGGTACCAGAGCACGAACAAAGTGGCAACGACAATGCTCGTGGCTGCTGCAGTATTTGCGTTTATGCCTTTCCGGATCATATTCGTGCTCATCCTGTTGGAGGCTTACACGAGGCATATGCCACTGAGGAAGAAGAGCAGCGAGAAGCTGGTGAGGAGGTTGAGGGAGTGGTGGCTACGGATCCCCGCTGCACCCGTGCAGCTCTTGAGGCCTCATGACACCAGAAGATGGAGGTCGAGGCGGAGATAAGGACACATGTTAATATTTCTTACACTGTCTTGTATATCGGTAATTTTTGGGGCGTTAGAAATGTGGATATTATACAGACATCATGGCAAATTTCAAAAAGAAACATTACTGACATAAGTTCACAAAGAGAGGGCTAAACCTGATCTTAATCATTAGTTGGGTGAGAGATTTTGTTCTTGCTATGGCCAGGATATCAGTTGTGCAAAAGGTGGGATCATGAAAGATATTTGTAATACAATTCGGGTGTTGAATAGCAATGCATTCATTGTAAATGGCATTTGGAGCCTGAGTGTCAGGTTGCTTGATATGAATTTTGATACCGCCTCGTGGTCCCCGTTGGATTTTGTATTCTAGTATAGTCAGGCGCGGAGGAGGCTGTCACGGGCCGAAAGAACATTGAGAACGAGTTGATTGGAGTGACTATCATCTTGGCCAATGGTGCCTATTTGTTCGTTGTGAACCCATGACGCCGCCTTCTTACTCGGACCACTATCATCTTGGTCAATAGCTACCATTGATCAAACTAGCAAACATGTCCGTGCGTTGCACCGAAGAAAAACAACCACACTTCCTAGCCCAATGGCTCAAATACCATATTTTGTTGAATCACCGATATATTCTCACTCTTCCTCTATTGCTAAGACGTTCCTGGAAGCATCAGTCATGTATTGTATTTTATCGACAACCTTGAACAAAAAAGGTGCATATATGAAGTGCTACATTTCAATAGTCATGTAATGTATTTTATCGACAACCTTGAACCAAAAAGGTGCATGTATGAAGTGCTACACTAAAATCAAGAAAGCATGGAACAACTGAACACGATGCATTGGTTTTGTGTAGATGTCGATTACAGTATGTTTTTCGCCCACACAGACATGTGCATCCTTCACAGAGAAAATAAAGAAAGAGCTATATTCACATAGCACTGCTCATAAACTACATGTTCATTGTCATTGTACATAATTAGTTCATTTAAATATCTAAATTACCTTCCCAGTTAATATGCCAAATGTAAGGAGCCATTACGTTCATCAGTTGGTATATTATTGAGATCCTAAATCATGAGAATAGTACATGTATGTATGCAGATAAGAAATTAAGGTTTAATTAGTAAGTCGGCAAATGCCCGTTATTGATTAGAAAGTTCCTTCTAACCGTGCTTGCACGACATACCTACAAAGCTTAAAGTACAACACAATTTTCTTGGATACAGAAGGAAACATAATAATCGGATTTGCACGTACCATATCAAAACGATTTTTTATCTTTAAGAGTTCATGAAGAAGATTACCCTAGTTATATCAGGTCAATTGAATAACATTTGCTAAGCTTAATAAGATAGCAATGTCTCATGCTATGGTAATTTACTTTGAAACTTTGTCCTTCCATTGATGGCTTTAAAACACATGCATTGCAGACTTTTTTTAGTTGCACCATGGCCTCCATGACGTCCATTGTTTTGATGCTAAATTTTAAACATGCACTTAAAATGTGTGTGGCCATAAATAATTCCCATGAAATCAAGTGCATGATTCTGATTTTCTTTTATAACCATGCATGCTTTCAAATCCAAGGAAAGACATTATTTACAATTATTTAGACAAAGAGATAATTGATTCTCGACAAACCTGATCGCTGTATGAAATCAACTGCATGCTTCAGTTTCTGAAAGACATGATCTAGTTATTTAGACAAAGAGATCATTAATATTTCGGCGAACCGGATTGCTCCCCTACATTTTGACAATTCCGGCGAGATTAGGAGCGCCAGACACTTTGACAACAATTAGTACGTGATAAAAATAAAGTTTTTGTGTAGCTTGAGCTACATGGTACCCCTTATCTTAGCCATCCATTTTTGCATCGCAATCCGTGCAGGCACATTTGTCATTTTTGTTTCTCTCTAACGAAACAATGTATAAACTTCAAACTTTGCATGACAACAAAACATTCTAATTACTATGTGGGGAAAAACTTTCAGATTTTTTCATGCATTTAAAATGCTAATTTTTTAATCATAAAAATCCTCATTTTGTATATTTATGTTGGTCCAAAATATCTGAAAGTTTTTTCACACATTGAAGTTGTAAAGTTTGTTTGGTCTGCAAAGTTTGAAGTCCATATGATCTTTCATTTGAGAGAAACAAAAAAAGAGAAATCTTCTTGTTGCAAGTTAGTTGGAGAGTACCACTAGTAGAAAAAGGCACATTCGTCCCGGTTCGTGAGGGCCATTTGTCCCGGTTGCCGAATCGGGACTAAAGGGTCGGTACTAAAGCCCTATACTTTTAGTCCCGGTTCTCCCAGGAACCGGGACAGATGGGGCTCCACGTGGACGCTGCCGCTTGCCCAGGCAGGAGGACCTTTTGTCCCGGTTGATGCCACCAACCGGGACCAAAAGGCTTCCACGTGTCAGTAGTTCAGGGGCTGGGGTTTTTTTTAAAGAGGGGG
>NC_041383.1:797023678-797037612 GCF_002162155.2 Triticum dicoccoides | reverse complement strand
TATACAATATAAGATCTCTTACAAAATCCCCTAACATCTCAACTTCCACATGGTATTCTCCGTGTTTGTTGATGGCGTGGTCAAGAAAGAATCCTGCCAATTCCTCTTGAATTGCTCGTATGCGATCTTATGGTAGGAGTTCATCCCGCATCTGCCACATCTAATTTGAAAAATGGGGTCAATACATATATATGAATAAAACTCAACACAAATGATGATAATAAAATAAAATTGTGAATATTATTACTTATGCACTTCATATTATTGTTTAGAGTAGCCCCGCTCAGAGGTGGTGTGGCGGATGAACTCGTAAATGTAGTATCCACAGAAATCATTCTCGGCTTCCTGCCATAACTACTTTACAAGAAATAGAGGTCAATCAAACTGATAAGCAAGCATGCTAAATGGTATTGATGACACTAGCTAGAATCAATGGGAGATACGCAGAACTAGCTAGTAGCTAGTACTTACTTTCGGGTGGTTAAATCGCAGCTACGCCGGCAGTCCCGGAGCTTGTGCGGTGAACTTTTTCCAAACCCTGCCAGACAAAGAAAACAATTACTTGATATCAGGAAATGAACAAAGTTGCCAATATGGTGCTATAATGATCGATTGAACTTACTTCTCGACCATTTTAGTCATGGTCGCATACTCCTCCGAATTTTTTCATTTGGAGTCTATGACAGTTACCAGTCCTTGCTCAAGCTTAATCTCTAGCAGAATAAAGTGGAAGCTGCGCACGCATGCATAACTCATCAATTACATTACTATAACCTCGAGTAATAAGGGAAACCGAATATGCACAAGACAGTAACACTCACTTGTATTCGTAAGGAAAGAGTGTTGTAGCTTTGTTTTGATTTAGAAGTAACGATCTTAGTAAGTTGGCCTCGGTATCTTTGGGATCATGTTTAACCTTCCATTCATCCATGAGATTTCTGTTAATGAACCCAATATCACCTACTTGCCTTTTCTTCAATTCGGCGATCTTCAATCTACATAATACTGAGGATAATTATATATACATGCAATGAAAGAGCTGAGCTATATATAGAGACTTAATTAGTTACAGAGAAGTAGTACTTACAGACAGTAGCAAGTGATGATTGTTTTATCGAGGGCCTTTTGATTGAAAAGGAAGAACTCCTCATATGGAACAGACAACAGATCAATTCCAACAAGGTCGTGCTCCTCTTTAACTATCAACGTCAGAGTATTTTTCCCAGACTTCCTGCAGATGTCCATGTACCAATCATGGAATCTTCGCATCATCGTTGTTAGGGAAGTACCAGGTCTGACGAGAGGCTTCCCATGCTGGAATCTTAATGTGTCCACCTCCATTGTTTCAAAAATTAGTGCATCATCGTCGGTCATGTAATCTCCAGGATTGGTACCGGGCAGCATCCCCGGAAGATTAGCGACGATATCGCTAGACACATTGAGCGGGGGGCACGATTGCTTCGCTTGTTCGCCGAGCTGGGGAATTTTTTCCCTTTTGTTTGTTCTGCTAGCCTTTGATCAGTGCAAGTACTTCCCGACCGCTCTGCTTCCTTATATGTCATTTCAATGATGCGGTCATAGTTGGATTGCAGCGGAGGCGGTGGTGGTCGCTGCAGGGCATCTAAAGTGCGCTTCACTTTCACCGGATCTATCTTCTCCGTCGGAGGTGGATGTATCTTAGCTTTTACCGATTGAAAGAAGTCATTCACTTGGCCTTCAGAGATCTTATGGTTTTCCTCATCGCTCCTCTCGTATGGTAACTTGTCTACAGGCTTGAGAGACGATGGATCGTATCTGTATTGCCTCCCGCCTCTGGTTGTACTGCTAGACGCCGGAGCAGCCGGAGCGGCTGCGGCTGTCTTCTTTCGTTGCTTAAGAGGCGGAGCAACTGGAGGCGGACTGCTACGACGCACCAGAGCAGCCGGAGCGGCGGCGTCTGTGTTCCGCCGTCGCTTATGAGGCGACGAAGGAGGAGGCGGGCTGCTCGGACGCGTCAGTGCAGGCGGAGAAGGAGGCGGAGTACTGCCGCCCTCACGCGCCGGGGAGGAGGAGGAGGCGAAGGAGGCGAAGTGCCCAGCTGACTCGCCAGAGCCCTGAAGTTCAGAAGGCTGATGTTCTCCTTCGTCCATATACACAGAGTCTTCATGGGAAGATCGAGATGAGTCTCTCCATCATATGTAGCGTGCTCAAGCTGGAGCTCCTCAAATCCCTCCATTATTTTGTCCCCATCACAACAACATAGCCTTGTGAAATCGGACGACCGTGAAAAGTTGCTCCGGGTGAAGGAGGGTACACAGAGCTGACAGTCGCCTTGACTTTGAGCTGAAGCCATTGCATCATAAGGTGGCACTGGTGTGAATCCGAGATAAAATCCACGGGGTAGCTAGGACCCGTCAAGTCAGGCTGCTGAACGAGCTCGGTGGAAGCCATGCTGCTTCTCTGCTGAGATGGCGAGGCAGCTTCTGGGGTAGCTTCTTGGGCAGGATCTCACAGCTGCTGGTTCTCAACATCTTGTCTTTCCTCTAGCTTCCGCACCCTTGCCTTAAGCTCCTGCAGTTCGCTCTACTCCACTTTCCTCCTCCTCTCTTGGGTTTTGTAACCGCCTACGTCGGGAAACCCAACCTTCCACGCAACAGAGCCTGGCGTGCCTTGAGTTTGTCCAGGGTGCTCAGGATTCCCGAGGGCCCTTTTGAGCTCGTCGTTCTCTCTGTCGGGAATGAACTTCCCTTCCTGCACTTCCTTGATTGCTTTCTGAAGCTTCGTGACGGGTGTTTTAAGTTGCTCGTCCGTCCAGCAGCACTTCCCTGTTTCAGGGTCCAAAGTTCCCCCTGTTGGGGAACGTAGCAGAAATTCAAAATTTTCCTACGTATCACCAAGATCTATCTATGGAGAGACCAGCAACGAGTAGAAAGAGAGTGCATCTACATACCCTTGTAGATCGCTAAGCGGAAGCGTTCAAGTGAACGGGGTTGATGGAGTCGTACTCGTCGTGATTCAGATCACCGATGATCAAGTGCCGAACGCACGGCACCTCCGCGTTCAACACACGTACAGCCCGGTGACGTCTCCCACGCCTTGATCCAGCAAGGAGAGAGGGAGAGGTTGAGGAAGACTCCATCCAACAGTAGCACAACGGCGTGGTGGTGGTGGAGGAGCGTGGCAATCCCGCAGGGCTTCGCCAAGCACCATGGGAGAGGAGGAGGAGGGAGAGGGGCAGGGCTGCACCAACGAGAGATCAAATCGCGTGTTATGGGCAGCCCCATGCCTCAATATATATAGGGGGGAAGGGGGCTGCGCCCCCTTTAGGGTTTTCCCACCCCCTAGGGGCGGCGGCCAGCCCTAGATGGGTTTTGGGGTGCGGCCAAGGAGGGGGGGAGGAGTCCATCCTCCCCAAGGCACCTCGGAGGTGCCTTCCCCCTTGAGGACTCTTCCCTCTAGGGTTCCCTAGGCGCATGGGCCTCTTGGGGCTGGTTCCCTTGGCCCATGTAGGCCAAGGCGCACCCCCTACAGCCCATGTGGCCCCCCGGGGCAGGTGGCCCCACCCGGTGGGCCCCCGGGACCCTTCCGGTGGTCCCGGTACAATACCGATGACCCCGAAACTTGTCCCGATGGCCGAAACAGGATTTCCTATATATAAATCTTTACCTCCGGACCATTCCGGAACTCCTCGTGACGTCCGGGATCTCATCCGGGACTCCGAACAACATTCGGTAACCACATACAAACTTCCTTTATAACCCTAGCGTCACCGAACCTTAAGTGTGTAGACCCTACGGGTTCGGGAGACATGTAGACATGACCGAGACGTTCTCCGGTCAATAACCAACAGCGGGATCTGGATACCCATGATGGCTCCCACATGTTCCACGATGATCTCATCGGATGAACCACGATGTCAAGGACTTTATCAATCCCGTATTCAATTCCCTTTGTCTATCGGTATGTTACTTGCCCGAGACTCGATCGTCGGTATCCAATACCTTGTTCAATCTCGTTACCGGCAAGTCACTTTACTCATTCTGTAACACATCGTCCCGTGATCAACTCCTTGGTCACATTGCGCATATGATGATGTCCTACCGAGTGGGCCCAGAGATACCTCTCCGTTTACACGGAGTGACAAATCCCAGTCTCGATCCGCATAAAACAATAGATACTTTCGGAGATACCTGTAGTGCACCTTTATAGTCACCCAGTTACGTTGTGACGTTTGATACACCCAAAGCACTCCTACGGTATCCAGGAGTTACACGATCTCATGGTCAAAGGAAGAGATACTTGACATTGGCAAAGCTCTAGCAAACGAACTACACGATCTTTGTGCTATGCTTAGGATTGGGTCTTGTCCATCACATCATTCTCCTAATGATGTGATCCCGTTATCAACGACATCCAATGTCCATAGCCAGGAAACCATGACTATCTGTTGATCACAACAAGCTAGTCAACTAGAGGCTCACTAGGGACATATTGTGGTCTATGTATTCACACGTGTATTACGATTTCCGGATAATACAGTTATAGCATGAATAAAAGACAATTATCATGAACAAGGAAATATAATAATAATACTTTTATTATTGCCTCTAGGGCATATTTCCAACAGTCTCCCACTTGCACTAGAGTCAATAATCTAGTTCACATCGCCATGTGATTAACACTCACAGGTCACATCGCCATGTGACTAATACCCAAGAGTTTACTAGAGTCAGCAGTCTAGTTCACATCACTATGTGATTAACACTCAATGAGTTTTATGTTTGATCATGTTGCTTGTGAGAGAGGTTTTAGTCAACGGGTCTGAACCTTTCAGATCCGTGTGTGCTTTACAAATCTCTATGTCATCTCCTAGATGCAGCTACCACTCTCTATTTGGAGCTATTCCAAATAACTGTTCTACTTGGAGCTATTCTAAATTATTGCTCCATTATATGTATCCGGTCTCTCTACTCAGAGCTATCCGGATAGGTGTCAAGCTTGCATCGACATAACCCTTTACGACGAACTCTTTTACCACCTCCATAATCGAGAAAATTCCTTAGTCCACTAGTTACTAAGGATAACTTTGACCGCTGTCTGTGATCCATTCTTGGATCACTCTTGTACCCCTTGACTAACTCATGGCAAGGCACACTTCAGGTGCGGTACACAGCATAGCATACTGTACAGCCTATGTCTTAAGCATAGGAGACGACCTTCGTCCTTTCTCTCTATTCTGCCATGGTCGAGCTTTAAGTCTTACCTTCGTACCTTACAACTCAGGCAAGAACTTCTTCTTTGACTGATCCATCTTGAACACCTTCAAGATCATGTCAAGGTATATGCTCATTTTGAAAGTATTATTAAGCATCTTGATCTATCCTTATAGATCTCGATGCTCAATGTTCAAGTAGCTTAATCCAGGTTTTCTATTGAAAAACACCTTTCAAATAACCCTATATGCTTTCTAGAAATTCTACATCATTTCTGATCAACATATACTCATCAGAAATTCTATAGTGCTCCCACTCACTTCTTTGGAAATACAAGTTTCTCATAAACTTTGTATACACCAAAATCTTTGATCATCTTATCAAAGCGCACATTCCAACTCCGAGATGCTTACTCTAGTCCTTAGAAGGATTGCTGGAGCTAGCATACCTTTTAGCATCCTTAGGATCGACAAAACCTTTCTGATTGTATTACATACAACCTTTCCTTACGAAACTGGTAAGGAAACTCGTTTTGACATCCATCTGCCAGATTTATAAATGCAGCTAATGCTAACATGATTCCGACGGACTTAAGCATCGCTACGGATGAGAAAATCTCATCGTAGTCAACTCCTTGAACTTGTGAAAAACTCTTCTCCACAAGTCGAGCTTCATAGACGGTGACATCACCATCCACGTCCGTCTTCTTCTTAAAGATCCATTTATCTCAATGGCTTGCCGATCATCGGGCAAGTCCACCAAAGTCCATGGATCCGTTCTCGGATTTTATGACCTCGAGCCATTTATCGGAATCCGGGCCCACCATCGCTTCTCCATAGCTCGTAGGTTCATTGTTGTCCAGCAACATGACTTCCAAAACAGGATTACGTACCACTCTGAAGTAGTACGCATCCTTGTCATCCCACGAGGTTTGGTAGTGACTTGATCCGAAGTTTCATGATCAATATCATAAGCTTCCACTTCAATTGGTGTAGGTGCCACAGGAACAACTTCCTGTGCCCTGCCACACACTAGTTGAAGAGACGGTTCAATAACCTCATCAAGTCTCCACCATCCTCCCACTCAACTCTTTCGAGAGAAACCTTTCCTCGAGAAAGGACCCGATTCTAGAAACAATTCATATTGCTTTCGGATCTGAATTAGGAGGTATACCCAACTGTTTTGGGTGTCCTATGAAGATGTATTTTATCCGCTTTGGGTTCGAGCTTAATCCTGAAACTTTTTCACATAAGCGTCGCAGCCCCAAACCTTTAAGAAACGACAACTTAGGTTTCTCTAAACCATAATTCATACGGTGTCATCTCATCGGAATTATGTGGTGCCCTATTTGAAGTGAATGTGGTTGTCTCTAATGCCTAACCCATGAACGATAGTGGTAATTCGATAAGAGACATCATGGTACGCACCATATCCAATAGGGTGCAACTATGATGTTCGGACACACCATCACACTATGGTGTTCCAGGCGGTATTAATTATGAAACAATTTCCACAATGTCTTAATTGTGTGCCAAAACTCGTAACTCAGATATTCATCTCTATGATCATATCATAGACATTTTATCCTCTTGTCACAATGATCTGCTACTTCACTCTGAAATTATTTGAACCATTCAATAATTCAGACTTGTGTTTCATCAAGTAAATATTCTCAACATCTACTCGAATCATCTATGAAGTAAGAACATAACGATATTCACTGCATGCCTCAGCACTCATTGGACTGCACACATCAAAATGTGTTACTTCCAATAAGTTGCTATCTTGTTCCATCTTACTGAAACGAGGCTTTTCAGTCATCTTGCCCATGTGGTATGATTTGCATATCTCAAGTGATTCATAATCAAGTGAGTCCAAACGATCCATCTGCATGGAGTTTCTTCATGCGTATACACCAATAGACATGGTTCGCATGTCTCAAACTTTTCCAAAATGAGTGAGTCCAAAGATCCATTAACATGGAGCTTCTTCATGCGTTTTATACCATTATGACTTACATGGCAGTGCCACAAGTAAGTGGTACTATCATTACTATCTTATATCTTTTGGCATGGAAATGTGTATCCCTACGATCAAGATTCAATAAACCATTCCTTTAGGTGCAAGAGCACTTATTCAGGCTTAATACTAATCTTGATGGTAGAGGGAGCGTGCGATGTTAGATCACATCAAACTTGGAAACACTTCCAACACATATCGTCAGCTCACCTTTAGCCAGTCTCCGTTTTATTCCGTAGCTTTTATTTCGAGTTACTAACACTTAGCAACCGAACCGGTATCTAATACCCTGGTGCTACTAGGAGTACTAGTAAAGTACACATTAACATAATGTATATCCAATGTACTTCTATCGACCTTGCCAGCCTTCTCATCTACCAAGTATCTAGGGTAATCCTGCTCCAGTGGTTGTTCCCCTTATTACAGAAGCACTTAGTCTCGGGTTTGGGTTCAACCTTGGGTTTCTTCACTAGAGCAGCAGCTGAATTGCCGTTTCATGAAGTATCCCTTTGTTCCCTTGCCCTTCTTGAAACTAGTGGTTTCACCAACCATCAACAATTGATGCTCCTTCTTGATTTCTACTTTCGCGGTGTCAAGCATCGCGAATACCTCAAGGATCATCATATCTATCCCTGATATGTTATAGTTCATCACGAAGTTCTTGCAGCTTGGTGGCAATGACTTTGGAGAAACATCACTATCTCATCTGGAATATTAACTCCCACTCGATTCAAGTGATTGTTGCACTCAGACAATCTGAGCACAAGCTCAACGATTGAGCTTTTCTCCCTTAGTTTGTAGGCTAAGAAAATTGTCGGAGGTCTTGTACCTCTTGACGTGGGCACGAGCCTGAAATCCCAATTTCAGCCCTCGAAACATCTCATATGTTCCGCGACGTTTCGAAAACGTCTTTGGTGCCTCTACTTAAACCATTTAACTGAACTATCACGTAGTTATCAAAACGTGTATGTCAGATGTTCGCAACATCCACAGACAACGTTCGAGGTTCAACACACTGAGCAGTGCATTAAGGACATAAGCTTTCTACTTTCCGCATAATTGCTACTTTCAACTTTCAACTATATTTTCTCTAGGAACATATCTAAAACAGTAGAACTAAAGCGCGAGCTACGACATAATTTGCAAAATCCTTTTGACTATGTTCAGATAATTAAGTTCATCTTATGAACTCCCACTCAGATAGACATCCCTCTAGTCATCTAAGTGATTACATGATCCGAGTCAACTAGGCCGTGTCCGATCATCACGTGAGACGGACTAGTCATCATCGGTGAACATCTTCATGTTGATCGTATCTACTATACGACTCATGCTCGACCTTTCGGTCTCCGTGTTCCGAGGCCATGTCTGCACATGCTAGGCTCGTCAAGTTAACCCTAAGTGTTTTCGCTGTGTAAAACTGTCTTACACCCGTTGTATGTGAACGTAAGAATCCATCACACCCGATCATCACGTGGTGCTTAGAAGCGACGAACTGTAGCAACGGTGCACAGTTAGGGGAGAACACTTCTTGAAATTTTGTAAGGGATCATCTTATTTACTACCGTCGTCCTAAGTAAACAAGATGCATAAACATGATAAACATCACATGCAATCAAATAGAGTAGTGACATGATATGGCCAATATCATATAGCTCCTTTGATCTTCATCTTCGGGGCTCCATGATCATCTTGTCACCGGCTTGACACCATGATCTCCATCATCATGATCTCCATCATCGTGTGTTCATGAAGTTGTCACGCCAACGACTACTTCTACTTCTATGACTAACGCGTTTAGCAATAAAGTAAAGTAGTTTACATGGCGTTCTTCAATGACACGCAGGTCATACAAAAAATAAAGACAACTCCTATGGCTCCTGCCGGTTGTCATACTCATCGACATGCAAGTCGTGAATCCTATTACAAGAACATGATCAATCTCATACATCACATATATCATTCATCACATCCTTTTGGCCATATCACATCACATAGCATACCCTGCAAAAACAAGTTAGATGTCCTCTAATTGTTGTTGCATGTTTTACGTGGCTGCTATGGGTTTCTAGCAAGAACGTTTCTTACCTACGCAAGACCACAACATGATATGCCAATTGCTATTTACCCTTCATAAGGACCCTTTTCATCGAATCCGTTCCGACTAAAGTGGGAGAGACTGGCACCCGCTAGCCACCTTATGCACCAAGTGCATGTCAATCGGTGGAACCTGTCTCACGTAAGAGTACGTGTAAGGTCGGTCCGGGCCGCTTCATCCCACAATACCGTCGAAACAAGATTGGACTAGTAACGGTAAGCATATTGAACAACATCAACGCCCACAACTACTTTGTGTTCTACTCGTGCAAAGAATCTACGCAATAGACCTAGCTCATGATGCCACTGTTGGGGAACGTAGCAGAAATTCAAAATTTTCCTACGTATCACCAAGATCTATCTATGGAGAGACCAGCAACGAGTAGAAAGAGAGTGCATCTACATACCCTTGTAGATCGCTAAGCGGAAGCGTTCAAGTGAACGGGGTTGATGGAGTCGTACTCGTCGTGATTCAGATCACCGATGATCAAGTGCCGAACGCACGGCACCTCCGCGTTCAACACACGTACAGCCCGGTGACGTCTCCCACGCCTTGATCCAGCAAGGAGAGAGGGAGAGGTTGAGGAAGACTCCATCCAACAGCAGCACAATGGCGTGGTGGTGGTGGAGGAGCGTGGCAATCCCGCAGGGCTTCGCCAAGCACCATGGGAGAGGAGGAGGAGGGAGAGGGGCAGGGCTGCACCAACGAGAGATCAAATCGCGTGTTATGGGCAGCCCCATGCCTCAATATATATAGGGGGGAAGGGGGCTGCGCCCCCTTTAGGGTTTTCCCACCCCCTAGGGGCGGCGGCCAGCCCTAGATGGGTTTTGGGGTGCGGCCAAGGAGGGGGGGGGGAGGAGTCCATCCTCCCCAAGGCACCTCGGAGGTGCCTTCCCCCTTGAGGACTCTTCCCTCTAGGGTTTCCTAGGCGCATGGGCCTCTTGGGGCTGGTTCCCTTGGCCCATGTAAGCCAAGGCGCACCCCCTACAGCCCATGTGGCCCCCCGGGGCAGCTGGCCCCACCCGGTGGGCCCCCGGGACCCTTCCGGTGGTCCCGGTACAATACCGATGACCCCGAAACTTGTCCCGATGGCCGAAACAGGACTTCCTATATATAAATCTTTACCTCCGGACCATTCCGGAACTCCTCGTGACGTCCGGGATCTCATCCGGGACTCCGAACAACATTCAGTAACCACATACAAACTTCCTTTATAACCCTAGCGTCACCGAACCTTAAGTGTGTAGACCCTACGGGTTCGGGAGACATGTAGACATGACCGAGACGTTCTCCGGTCAATAACCAACAGCGGGATCTGGATACCCATGATGGCTCCCACATGTTCCACGATGATCTCATCGGATGAACCACGATGTTACTTGCCCGAGACTCGATTGTAGGTATCCAATACCTTGTTCAATCTCGTTACCGGCAAGTCACTTTACTCATTCCGTAACACATCGTCCCGTGATCAACTCCTTGGTCACATTGCGCATATGATGATGTCCTACCGAGTGGGCCCAGAGATACCTCTCCGTTTACACGGAGTGACAAATCCCAGTCTCGATCCGCATAAAACAATAGATACTTTCGGAGATACCTGTAGTGCACCTTTATAGTCACCCAGTTACGTTGTGACGTTTGATACACCCAAAGCACTCCTACGGTATCCAGGAGTTACACGATCTCATGGTCAAAGGAAGAGATACTTGACATTGGCAAAGCTCTAGCAAACGAACTACACGATCTTTGTGCTATGCTTAGGATTGGGTCTTGTCCATCACATCATTCTCCTAATGATGTGATCCCGTTATCAACGACATCCAATGTCCATAGCCAGGAAACCATGACTATCTGTTGATCACAACGAGCTAGTCAACTAGAGGCTCACTAGGGACATATTGTGGTCTATGTATTCACACGTGTATTACGATTTCCGGATAATACAGTTATAGCATGAATAAAAGACAATTATCAGGAACAAGGAAATATAATAATAATACTTTTATTATTGCCTCTAGGGCATATTTCCAACACCCCCAACCCCAAAGAACCAACTCCTTGAACGGTCTGGCCAGTGCAATGTCTCTGGTTCGACCCCTTTAGCAATCAGGTCCTGCTCAGCCTTGTCCCACAACGGCCGGGCTTTGAGGTAGCCACCTGAGACCGTGCAATGGTGATGCTCCTTCTTTGCAGCATTTATCTTCTTAATCACTGACATCTTCTTACTCCTCTCCGATGTCTTGTTGGCCACAAATGCAGGCCAGTATCTCTTATCTTCTCAAATCGGCCGGTGAATTCTGGAGCCTTCCCTTTGTCGACATACGTTGCTTTCAACTCATTCTTCCACCTACTGAATAGATCTACCATCTTCTTGAGAGCACAGGACTTGATCAATGGCTCTATAACTGGATTCTCCAGATCCTCCTCTTCCGGTAGGGTGAAATTTACCTTCAGCGCTTTCTAGAGATCATCTTTCTGTCTATCTTCGACAAAATAAACTTGAAGCTCTTCCTTCTTAGGCTGATTCCATAGCTCGATGCTGATCGGGATCATGTCCCTAACAAGAACCCCGCGCTGAGCAGAAAATGCTTCCTTGGTCCGGAGGGGTTTAATCGGTTGGCCATCGCGCACGATTTCTATGATCGTGAACCTTTCATCCGGGCCTAACTTTTTCTTCGGGCCTCATTTCATTACCGAAGTTTTGCTTGATCCGGAGGGCTATAAAAGAAGAAAGAAGAGTTAATATATGTACATACCAAAACAATGAATGCATCAATTAGCTAGTCAGCACGGGCTTAATTAATATATATACCTGACCGGACACTATTCGGTCACCGGAGCCGTCATCACGGTCTCCTTCTTGCACCGGCATTCGGTAATCGGAGCCATCATAATCATGTCCTTCCTCCTCCGTTGTTTGATAATCGTAGCCTGCTTCACCCTCTCCTTCCAGACCATCAGTTTCGTTGAGATACGACATGACATCACCTCCGGCTACAATTATGTCCCCTGACACCTGTTCTACTTCCTCGTCTCGGCCGTGCTCTGTAGTTTCTGCAAATAATAAAACATGGCAATTATTATACAAACATGACAGATGGATATATTAGTGGCAAACGTAGACCTAGCTAGCTAATCACAACAAGGAATTATATTAATTAGTGGCCTCAATGCTTCTCTAGGGTTTGGGGTGGCCTCGGCAACGCTTCAAGGGTTCGGGGTGGCCTCGAAGACAACGCTTTTTTAACTTGGTAAATTTGGGTGGCCCCGACAGCACTTCTAGGGTTTGGGCCGGACTGCCTCTCTCACGATTGTCCGACGTTTGTCTAGTGTCAAAGGATTCAACAAAACCATGCCTTCATCATTAGGCGAAAGTAACAGGCGCATGATGGTACGAAGCTCTCCAAAGTTATTTTGGAACGGAATCCTAGATAGGATAATTCGCTCTTTGGTACAAAGTACAACAAGAACCTTCTGAATCGCTATCTGGAAGGCCTTTGCTGAAATTTGTACCAAAAGGCGGATCCTATCCGGGACTCCGTTCCAGAATAACTTTGGAGAACTTCGTACCATCATGCCTCGGTTACTTCCAGCTAATGATGAAGCCATGGATTTCTTCAATATTTAACACTAGGCAACCTCTCGACCCCTCAGCGATCCTCGACCCTCAAACCCACGACCCCTCGACGACCCTCAACACTCGAACCCTCGGCCCCTCGATGACCCTCGAACCCTCGACCCTTGACCCTCGAACCCTCGACCCTAGAACCCTAGAACCCTTGAACACTAGAACCCTCGAACCCTCGACCCTTGACCCCTTGACCCCTTCCCCCCTCCTCATGTCGAAGTTATCAGGGAGGGGGTATATCGACCCCCCCCCCTCTTGTCGAAGTTATCGGGGAGGTAGTATATCGACAACGACATACCCGATAAAAAGTAAGAAGAGGAAGAAGAAGAAAAAAAAGAGGAGAAGAAGAAAGTAATAGAGAGAGGAGAAGATCGAAGAAGAAAAAAAGAAGAAAAAAAAGAGGAGAAGAAGAAAGGAATATAGGTGAAGAAGAAAAAATACTCTATTTTTTTCTTCTTCTCTTCTATTCCATTCTTCTTCTCCTCTTTTTATTTCTTTTTTCTCTTCTTATTTATTTCTCCTCCTCTTCTTCCTCTCCTCTTCTTCTCCTTTTTCTTCTCCTTCTTCCTCTTCTTATTTTCCTTTTTGCACTCCTTCTTTTTCTTCTTCTTCCTTCTTCCTTCTACCTCTTTTCTTCCTTTTCCTTATTTTACTTTGTCCTCTACACTAACCTAAAATTGATATCTACTAATTAACAACCTAAATAAAAAAATTAATACATATATGAAAAAACATTATATGAAAAAAAACATCATATGCACAAAAAAACATCATATGAACATCATATGAAAAAATAATAACATATCAACATCATCACATATATGAAAAAAACATCGGAAGGCCGCCGAACTATGGGGCGGCTCGGCGTCGGGGCAGCGGTGGCGCGGGGTGGTGATGGCGTCGGGGCGACTCGGGGCAGCGACGGCGTTGGGGCGGCGACGGCGATGGCGCGTGGTGGCGCGCGGCTACGGCGTCGGGGCGGCATGGGATGGTG
>NC_041383.1:796987853-797023173 GCF_002162155.2 Triticum dicoccoides | reverse complement strand
ACGGGGGCGGCGACGGCGTCGGGGCGACATGGGAAGGTGACGGCGATGACGTCGGGACGATGACGGCGCGGGGTGGCGGGCGGCGACGGTGTCGGGGCGGCATGGGGTGGTGGCGGCGTGGGGCGCAGGCGGCGACGGGGGCGGCGACGGCGTCAACGGGGCGAGCTCGGGCAGCCTGGCGGCATCGTCGGGGCGGGGCAACTGTAGAGATGAAAATGAAAAACCCGAAGTGTTTGCTTATGTAGCAAAGCCATTGGTCCCGGTTCGTGGCACGAACCGGGACCAAAGCCCCCCTTTAGTCCCGGTTTGTGCCACCAACCGGGACCCAAGGTCACTTTTTACCCGCCCAAAGGGCGGGAAGCAGAGGCCTTTGGTCCCGGTTGGTGGCACCAACCGGGACTAAAAGGGGGGCATTGGTCCCGGTTGGTGCCATGAACCGGGACCAATGCCACCCTTTAGACCCGGTTGGTGCCACCAACTAGGACTAAAGGCCTTGTGCCGCCCATGTCAAAAGTTTAGTCCCACCTCGCTAGTTGAGAGAGCTCGAGAGTGGTTTATAAGCGCTACTGCGTCCACCCTCTCGAGCTCCTCTCAACTGCAAGCTTTCGGGCCTAACCTGTCACTGTGTGCCTATGGGCCTACTAGGCGTGCCGCGGGCCTGAATCCTGGCATGATTGGGTTTCTAGTCGTATTCAGGCCGTGATGGCCCAGTAGGTGACACTTTTTTTGCTTTATTTATTTTATTTTGTTTCTACTTATTGTTGCTATTTTTATTTATTTTATTACACTTTATTTATTTTACTTTATTAAAGTTTATTTTGTTTCTACTTATTTATTAAAGTTTATTTTGTTTCTAATTATTTATTTTATTTTGTTTCTACTTATTTATTTTATTTTGTTTCTACTTATTTATTTTATTTTACTTTTTGCTTTTTTATTTATTTTATGAAAATCCTTTTTTCTTTTAATGTTTTGAACAGAAAATACTTTGATAATTTTAGTTGCATAAATTTTATATAATTTTAGTTTCAATAATATTAGAGGTTTATAAAAGTTTTTTGGTTGATCCCTGAAATTGAAAAGCATTTCAAATGAACTCTGAAAAGGTTGACAGTTGGCATGGTATCATCATTTCACCCACATAGCATGTGCTAAAAAGTTGAGAGGGTTACGACAAAAACTGGATGCACTTCGTCTACAAAATAGACAATCTCTTTGCAAGTATCAAGGTTTCGGACGAGAACTCATCTATTACAAAGGGATTTCATTTGTTCAAATGTAACTGCAGTGATATTCTACATCAAAGGCATCATCATAATAGTTGTTGACAGAAAGTATTCACTTTTTCTTCGCTGGTGTTCTTTGCTTATTGCACCGTAACCATGGATAATCTTCATCGTTTAACATGGTGCTTGGGTCAGCCTTGACTTTGAAGGGAGGAATTTCATGAAACTTTTCGTAATCTTCAGACACGTTTGTCTTGCCCTCCAATCCCATGATGTCTCTTTTTCCTGAAAGAACTATGTGGCACTTTGGCTCATCGTATGATGTATCCGCTTCCTTATCTTTTCTTTTTCTTGGTTTGGTAGACATGTCCTTCACATAGAAAACCTGCACCACATCATTGGCTAGGACGAATGGCTCGTTTGTGTACCCCAGATTGTTCAGATCCACTGTTGTCATTCTGTACTGTGGGTCTACCTGTACCCCTGCCTCATGACAGATTGACCCATTTGCACTTAAACAAAGGGACCTTAATATTATATCCATAGTCAAGTTCCCATATGTCCACTATGTAACCATAATATGTGTCATTTTCCCTCTTGGTTGCTGCATCAAAGCTGACACCACTCTTTTGGTTGGTGCTCTTTTGATCTTGGGCGATCGTGTAAAATGTATTCCCATTTATCTCGTACCCTTTGTAAGTCATTACAGTCGAAGATGGTTACCTCGCCAACGAGTACAGGTCATCAGAAACAGTGTTGTCACACCTGAGACGTGTTTGGAACCAACTGCCGAAACTCTTGATGTGCTCACATGCAATCCAGTCGTCACACTGGTCCGGGTGTTTGGAGCGCAGAATGTTCTTGTGTTCATCCACATACGGGGTCACCAAGGTAGAATTATGTAGAACCGTGTAGTGTGCTTCAGCCCAAGAATGCCCGTCCCTACATATTATTGAGTCCGCTCCTAGCATGCCTTTTCCACCCAGTCTTCCCTCATACCGCGATTGAGGGAGACCTATCTTCTTAAGGTCAGGAATGAAGTCAACACAAAACCCAATGACATCCTCTGTTTGATGGCCCATGGAGATGCTTCCTTCTGGCCTAGCGCGGTTACAGACATATTTCTTTAGGACTCCCATGAACCTCTCAAAGGGGAACATATTGTGTAGAAATACAGGGCCCAGAACGACAATCTCGTCGACTAGATGAACTAGGACGTGCGTCATGATATTGAAGAAGGATGGTGGGAACACTAGCTCGAAACTGACAAGAAATTGCACCACATCACTCCTTAACCTTGGTAGGATTTCTGGATCGATCACTTTCTGAGAGATTGCATTGAGGAATGAACATAGCTTCACAATGGCTAAGCGAACATTTTCCGGTAGAAACCCCCTCAAAGCAACCAGAAGCATTTGCGTCATAATCACGTGGCAGTCATGAGACTTTAGGTTCTGGAACTTTTCCTCTGCCATATTTATTACTCCCTTTATATTCGACGACTAGCCAGACGGGACCTTCATACTGATCAGTCATTCAAAGAAGATTTCCTTCTCTTCTTTGGTAAGAGCGTAGCTGGCATGACCTTCATACTACTTTGGAGGCATGCTATCTTTTTCGTGCAAACGTTGAAGGTCCTCCCATACCTCCGGTGTATCTTTTGTCTTCCCATACACACCCAAGAAGCCTAGCAGGTTCACGCAAAGGTTCTTCGTCACGTGCATCACGTCGATTGAAGAGCGGACCTCTAGGTCTTTCCAGTATGGTAGGTCCCAAAATATAGATTTCTTCTTCCACATGGGTGCGTGACCCACAGCGTCATTCGGAACAGATAGTCCACCAGGACCCTTTCCGAAGATTACTTTTAAATCATTGACCATAGCAAGTACGTGATCACTGGTACACATGGCGGGCTTCTTCCGGTGATCTGCCTCGCCTTTGAAGTGCTTGCCTTTCTTTCGACATTGATGGTTGATCGGAAGGAATCGATGATGCCCCAGTACACATTCTTCCCGCATTTGTCTAGGTATATACTTTTGTTGTCATCTAAACAGTGCGTGCATGCGTGGTATCCCTTGTTTGTCTTTCCTGAAAGGTTACCACTAGTAGAAAAAGGGCCTATTGTCCCGGTTCTAAGGGCCATTTGTCCCGGTTTTTGAACCAGGACTAAAGTGTCGGTACTAATGCCCTAGACCTTTAGTCCTGGTTCTTACACAAACCGGGACAGATGGGCCTCCACGTTGCCAGTGCGGCGAGCCCAAGCAGGAGGCCCTTTGGTCCCGGTTGGTGGCACCAACCGGGACCAATAGTCATCCACGCGTCAGCATTTTAGGTGCTGGGTTTTTTGTTTTTTTTTGAAAGGGGGGGGGTTAGGGGTTTTTGGGAGGTTAATTTAGGTGTTTCATATATTGTGTTAGCTAGCTAATTAATAGAGAGAAGTGTCCTCTCTTATCTCCGTGCTTGGTCGACGCTACGTACTATACGTATAGAGAGGACTAGACACGCTAGCTAGTAAGCAAAGGAAGGAAACAGAAGATCGTCATGAACATATGCATACAGAGAGAAGTGATATCGACCACCTCTCCTTCTCTGAGAGATTGGTCGAACAACAAGTTCTCGTGTATCTATCCGACGCTACTGGCTACATATATACAATATAATTATCTCTTACAATAAAATCTCCTAATTAAAAACCAACTGATTAGGGTCCACATGGTATTCTCCGTCTTCAGCGATCATGTGGTCAAGAAAGAATGCTGCCAATTCCTCTTGAATTCCTCGCATACGATCTGGTGGTAGGAGTTCATCCCGCATGCGAAATATCTAATTTGAAGAAGGGGGTCAATACATATATATGAATAAATGAAACTGAACACAAATGATGGTAATAAAATAAAATTGTGAATATTATTATTTACGCACTTCATATTGTTTGTCAGAGTAGCCCCGCTCACAGGTCAAATATAGTATCCACAGTAATCATTCCCTTGTTCCTGCCACAACCACTTTACAAGAAATAAAGGTCAATGAAACTGATAATTAGCAAGCATGCTAAATGGTATTGATGAAACTAGCGCTTGAATCACTAGGAGATGCGTGGAACATGCTACTATAGTACTTACTTTCGGGTGTCTAAATTGCAGCTTCTTCGGCAGTCCCGGAGTTTTTGAGGTGAATTTTTTCCAAACCCTGATAGACAAAGAAAACAATTACTTGATATCAGGAAATGAACAAAGTTGCTGATATGGTGCGATAATGATCGATTTAACTTACTTCTCTAGAATTTCAGTCATGTCCGCATACTCCTTAGGATCTTTTCGTCTCGAGTCTAACACGGTTACTAGTCCCTGCTCAAGCTTAATCTCTAGGAGAATATAGTGGAAGCTGCGCACACATGCATAACTAATCAACTACATTACTATAACCTCGTCTACTAAGGGAAACCAAATATGCACAAGCCAGTAACACTCACTGGAATTCATAAGGGAAGAGTATTATAGCTTTATTTTGATTTAATACAAACAATTGTAGCAGCTTGGCCTCGGTATCTTTGGCCTGAAATTCAACCATATATGCATCTATGAGATTTGTGTTAATGAACCCAATATCACTGATTTGTCTTTTCTTCAATTCGGCGATCTTCAATCTGCATAATATAGCGAGGATAATTAAAAATACATGCAATGAAAGAGTTGACCTATATACAGAGACTTAATGACATAAGTAGTACTACTTACAGGCAGTAGCAAGTGATCATTAATTTATCGAGGGCCTTTCGATTGAAAAACGTGAAGAACTCCTCAAATGGAACATTCAATAGTTCAATTCCAACGAGGTCATGCTCCTCTCTAACTCTCAGCGTCAAAATATTCCTCCCTTTAGACTCTCTACAGGTTTTCATGTACCAAACATGGAATCTTCGCATCATCGTTGTTAGAGATCTTTCAACTTTGACGAGAGGCTTCCCGTACACATATTTGTGTTCGTCCACCTCCAAGAAATCATAATGTACATCGTCGGGCAGGTAATCTTCAAGATTGTTATAACCGGGCACCATCCCTCCTGGATGATTAGCGACGATATCGCTAGACACCTGGAGCGGGGGGGGGGGGGCGATTGTTTCGCTTGTTCGCCGAGCTGGGCAACTTTTTCCCAGCTCGTCGTTTTGCTAACCTTTGACCACTGAGAGTACTTCCCGACCGCTCTGCTTTGGTAATTGACTTTGTAATAATGCACTCATAGTTGCCTTTCGCCGGAGACTTTGGTGGTTTCTTCAGGGCAGCCAGAGTACGCTATGCTTTTACCGGATCTATCTTCTCCTTTGGAGGTGGATGTTTCTTTGCTTTCACCCCTTCAAAGAAGTCCTTCACTTGGGCTTGGCAGATCTCCGTGTTTTCCTGTTCGCTCCTCTCGTATGGTAACTACTCTGGAGTCTTTAGAGAAGGATCGTATATGTATTGCCTCCTGGCTCTGGCTGTACTGCTAGACGCCGGAGCAGACGGAGCGGCTGCGGCTGTCTTTCCTTTCTTACGAGGCGGAGGAGAAGGACTACAACGCGTCGGAGCAGGCGGAGCGGCGACGGGTCTCTTGATCCGCCCTTGCTGACAAGGCGGAGAAGGAGGAGGCTGGCTGCTCGTGCGCGCCGGTGCAGGCGGAGAAGGAGGCGGAGTGCCGCCACGCGCCGGAGAAGGAGGCTGAGTGCCCTGATCACTCGCCGGAGGAGGAGGCGGAGTGCCCTGACTCGCCGGAGGAGGAGGAGGAGGAGGCGGAGGCGTCCAGTTCAAAAGGTTGATGAGCTCCTTCCGCCATAGGCATGGAGTCTTCAGAGAAGAACCCAGCCAAATCTCCCCTTCACCCGTAGGGTGATCAAGCTGAAGGTCCTCAAATCCGTCTGTTATTTGATCCACCATCACCCTAGCATATCCTTCTGGAATCGACCGGCCGTGGTAGGTTGTGCCAGGTTCAGTAGGTAAAACAGAGCCAACAGCCGCCTTGACTTTCAGTGTCATCCATTGTGTCATAAGGTGGCAATGTTGAGATTCCGTGATAGCATCCACGGGGTAGCTAGCAGGAGCCGTGAAGACAGGCTCCAGCTGCTGAGTCTGCTCGGTGGAAGCCACGCTGCTTCTCCGCTGAGATGGCGGGGTAGCTTCAGGGGAAGCTTCGGCAGGTCGTTTGCTGCGATCTGCTTCTCGTTCCTCTAGCCCTTGTAACCTTCGTGCAGCGCCTGGAGTTGGCTATGCTCCACTTTCTTCCTCCTCTCCTGGCATTTGTAACCCCCTGCGTCCAGAAACCCAACCTTCCACGAAACTGAGCCTGGCGGGCCTCATGTCCTTCCAAGGTGCTCAGGATTCCCGAGGGCCATTGTGAGCTCATCCTTCTCTCTGTCTGGAACGAACGTTCCTTGCTGCGCTTTCTCGATATACTCCTGAAGCCTCGTGATGGGTATTCGCAGTTGCTCTTCCGTCCAAACACACTTTCCTGATACAGGGTCCAAGGTTCCACCAACCCTGAAGAACCAAGTCCGGCAACTGTATGGCCAGTTCAATGTCTCTGGTTCGACCCCTTTAGCAATCAGGTCATTCTCAGCCTTGTCCCACAAATATCAGGCTTTGAGGTAGCCACCTGACCCCGTGCGATGGTGATGCTTCTTATTTGCAACATTTTTCATTTTTATCGCTGACATCTTCTTACTCTTTTCCGATGTCTTGTGGGCCACAAATGCGGGCCAGTGATCTCTGATCTTCTCATACTTTCCGGTGAATTCTGGTGTCTTTTCTTTGTCGACAAATTCTGTTCTCAGCTCATTCTTCCACCTCCTGAATAGTTCTGCCATCTTCTTAAGAGAATGAGACTTGATCAATTTCTCTTTAACTGGCTTCTCCGGATCCTCCTCTGGCGGTAGGGTGAAATTTGCCTTAAGCATTGTCTAAAGACCATCTTTCTGCATATCGGAGACATAAGACACCTGAGGGTCTTCATTCTTAGGCTTTAACCATTGGTCGATACTGATCGGGATCTTGTCCCTAACAAGAACCCCGCATCGAGCACGAAATGCATCCCTTGTCCAGATGGGTTCAATCGGCTTGCCATCGCGCGCGATTGCTGTGATCTCAAGCCTTTCATCCGAGCGCAACTTTTTCTTCGGGCCTCGTTTCTTTACCGAAGTTGTGCTCGATCCGGAGGGCTAGAGAAAATAAGAAAGACGAGAGTTAATTAATATGTGTACATACGAAAATAATGAATGCATTAATTAGCTAGTCAGCATGGGCTTAACTAATAAATATACCTGGTCGAACTCGGTTCGGTCACCGGAGTCGTCATCACGGTCTCCTTCTTGTACCGGCATTGTGTCACTGGAGCCATCATAATCATAGTCTTCTTCTTCACCCTGTCTTTTCCAGACCATCGGTGTCGTTGATAAACGACAAGACGGCATCACTTCCTTTTGCGATTATGTCCCCCAACATCGCTTCTGTTGCTTCGTCTCGGGGGTTCTCCATAGTTTCTACAAATATTTACAACATGGCAATCATTATTCAAACATGACAGATGGATATGTTAGTGGCAAACATAGAACTAGCTAGCTAATCACAATAAGGAATCATATTAATTAGTGGCCTCGACGCTGCTTCTCTAGGGTTTGGGGTGGCCTCGGCAACACTTAAAGGGTTTGGGGCGGCCTCGACAACGCTTCAAGGGTTTGGGGTGGCCTCGACGACAACGCTCTTTTAACTTGGTAAATTTGGGTGGCCTCGAGAGAGTTTGTCGGGTAGGGGCGCGGCGGGAGGGGGTAGGAGACCGACATCATTTTTTTCTAGGGTTTGGGTGTCCTCGAGAGTTCTAGTCGAGCGAGAGGGCCAGGAGGTGCTCCCTAGTTATCGTGGTCGAGAGGGGGTATATATATCAACCGCCCCTCATGTCGAAATTATCGGGGAGGGGGTTATTTTGACAACGACATACCTAATAAAAAATAAGAAGACGAAGAAGAAATAAAAAGAGGAGAAGAATAAAGGAATAGAGAAGATCGAAGAAAATATTTTCTATTTTTTCTTCTTCTCCTCTATTCCTTTTTTCTTCTACTCTTCTTTTTCTTCTTTTTTCCTCTTCTTATTTATTTCTCCTCTTCTTCCTCTCCTCTTCTTCTCCTTTCTTCCTCTTCTTATTTTCCTTTTTCCTCTCCTTCTTTTTCTTCTTCTTCCTTATCTTCCTAGCTAGATATATAATACTTTTCTAAAAATGTAACTTTTGCATATATAAAACTTTTTCTTCTTCTTCCTTCTTCCTTCTTCCTTCTCTTCCTTCTTTTCCTAAATATATAAAACTTTTTTAAAAATGAAACTAACCTAAAATGTACTAAATCAGAGAACATATATACATAAAACTAACCTAAAATGTACCCAAATGTACTAAAGATCTAACTTTTATATGCACAGAGAACATACATACATATATACATTTTTAGAAAAATGCAAAAAACAAATCATCATATATATGAACAAAAAATCTAAAAAAAAGGACATATAATCAGATATACACACATACATATACTCACACATATACATATAATCTGAAAAAAAACATCATATAATCTAAAAAAACAGAGGAGAGAACAGGGGGGCGGCGCCGGCCTGACCAAGGAGAGGTGCGGCGTGGTCGGGGCAGGGGCAGAGGCACGACGCTGGTGTCGATGTAGAGGGCGGCGACAGCGGCGTGGTCGGGGCAGGGCGATGGCGTCGACGGGGCAGAGGGCGGCGACGGTGTCGACGGGGCCGGTCGGGGGCGCGGCAGAGGCACGACGAGGGCGCGCGGCGTGGTCGGGGGGCAGGGGGACGACGAGCTCGGGCAGCCTGGCGGCGTCGTCGGAGGGATCGAAGAACTGATGAAATTTTCACAAGTGTTGGCTTATATAGCAAAGTCATTGGTACCGGTTGGTGGTCACCAACCGGGACCAGAGGTCTCTTTTCAGCAGCCCAAAGGGCGGGAAGTAGAGGCCTTTGGTCCCGGTTGGTGGCACCAACCGGGACTAAAGGCCTTGCACTAGCGCGGTGCGGTGGGGTGTTTAGTCCCACCTCGCTAGCTGAGGAGCGGCCGCACCTGTTTATAAGTGCTGCCACACCATCTCCATTGAACTCATCAGTACTGCAGGCCTATGGGCCAAATCTCACACTACTATGCCTCTGGGCCTACAGGGCCTTCTATGGGCCTGAATCCTGGCCCATGGATGGGTTTCTAGTCGTATTCACGCTGTGGTGGCCATGTAGGTGGCAAATTTTTTATTTTTCCCCAGTTTTCTTTTTTGTTTTTTTTGTTTCTACTTACAACGAAATACTTATTTTTTATTTATTTTGTTTCTAGTTACTTATTTATTTTATTTTATGATAAATTTTTTTTGCTATTAAAGTTTCTAACAAAAAAAGTTCTTTATGAAAGTTCTTTTTGCTTTTAATTATTTTGAACAGAAAATACTTTGATAATTTTAGTTGCATCAATTTTATATAATTTTAGTTTCAATAATACTAGAGGTTGCTTATAATGTTTTGAACAGAAAATACTTTGATAATGTTAGTTTCATAAATTTTATTTATGTTATTAAAATTTATTTTATTTTGTTTCTACTTATATATTTTATTAAAGTTTATTTTATTTTGTTTCAAATAACTTATTTATTTTCTTTTATGATAATTCGTGTCAAAACGGACAATCTGTTTCGAAGTATGAGGGTTTCATACGGAAACTCGTCTGTTACAAAGGGATTTCATTTTTTTGAACTTATTTGAACTCCATAGTTTTTCTGTGTTCAAAATGCACCATTCAAAGCCACATCACCAATTTTCAACCTTTCTGACTTCATTTGTTATTTTTCATGCATTTACTGATTATTTTGAGCTATAAGACAATGAAATTGAAAAGTATTTGAAATGAACTCTGAAAAGGTTGAAAGTTAGCATGGTATCATCATTTCACCCACATAGCATGTGCAAGAAAGTAGAGAGGGTTACGGCAAAAACTGGATGCACTTCGTGTACAAAACGGAAAATCTCTTTTGAAGTGTCAGGGTTTCATACGGAAACTCGTCTGTTACAAAGGGATTTCATTTTTTGAACTTATTTGAACTCCATAGTTTTTCTATGTTCAAAATGCATCATTCAAAGCCACATCACTAATTTTCAACCTTTTTTGACTTCATTTGTTATTTTTTATGCATTTACTGATTATTTTGAGCTATAAGACCACGAAATTGAAAAGCATTTGAAATGAACTCTGAAAAGGTTGAAAGTTGGCATGGTATCATCATTTCACCCACATAACATGTGCAAGAAATTAGAGGGGTTTACGGCAAAAACTGGATGCACTTCGTGTACAAAACGGACAATCTGTTTCGAAGTATCAGGGTTTCATATGGAAACTCATCTGTTACAAAGGGATTTCATTTTTTTGAACTTATTTGAACTCCATAGTTTTTCTGTGTTCAAAATGCATCATTCAAAGCCACATCACCAATTTTCAATCCTTTCTGACTTCATTTGTTATTTTTCATGCATTTACTGATTATTTTGAGCTATAAGACCATGAAATTGAAAAGCATTTGAAATGAACTCTGAAAAGGTTGAAAGTTGGCATGGTATCGTCATTTCACCCACATAGCATGTGCAAGAAAGTAGAGAGGGTTACGGCAAAAATTGGATGCACTTCGTGTACAAAACGGGCAATCTCTTTCGAAGTATCAGGGTTTCATACAGAAACTCGCTTGTAACAAATGCACCATTCAAAGCCACATTATCAATTTCCAACCCTGGTCTCATGAATAGATAAGTGACCAAATTAATAGAAGTTCATCATCACATTAAAACCAAAGTACATACATAGTTCTCATTGAACAACATATAGCTCTCCAAAGCATCTAATTAAACCATACAGTGAAATTATGTAAAACATTTCAATGCAACAACAAATGCAATCATAATCACAACCAAGGTAACAACTGATCCAACTGCATAATGATACCAAGCCTCGGTATGAATGGCATATTTTTTAATCTTTTTAATCTTCAACCGCATTGCATCCATCTTGATCTTGTGATCATCGACGACATCCGCAACATGCAACTCCAATATCATCTTCTCGTCCTCAATTTTTCTTATTTTTTCCTTCAAGTAATTGTTTTCTTCTTCAACTAAATTTAACCTCTCGACAATAGGGTCGGTTGGAATTTCTGGTTCAACATCCTCCTAGATAAATAAAATCTATGTCACGTTGGTCGGCATAATTTTCATAAACAATAAATGAACCAAATAGTTATCAAAAGATAATATATACCACATCTGAATCATAGACAGGACGAGGGCCAACGGGGGCGGATACCAAAACCATCACACTATATAATAACAAAGAATAATAAAAGTAAGAAAACTAGACAAGTATCTATCTGAAGTAAGAAATTTTTTCTTTCATAAAGAAGATAAGAACAAGAGGCTCACCTCGATGGTGTCGATGACGAGATCGGCGCGGGCGATCGACGGCAGTGAAGACGGGAAGGGACGTGACAGACCGCTAAACCTAGACAAATCTCGGCGGAAATGGAACTCGGAGGTCGAGTTTGGAGAGGAGAAAGATTAACTAGTGTGGCTCGGACATTTCATCGAACACCTCATGTGCATAGGAGGTGAGATAGAGCACCCAAATGCCCACCCCTTGCCGGCTAGAAAAAGCAGAGCACTATGGAGTGCTCTGCTGAGGCGATGGGGTATATATAGGCAACTCATTTGTCCCAGTTCATGGTAGAAACTGGGACTAAAGCCCAGCAATTTGTCTCGGTTCAAGCCATGAACCGGGATCAATGGTTGTGGGCCAGGAGCGAGGACCATTGGTCCGGAGTCGTGCCTAGAACCGGGACAAATGTATCCAGACGAACCGGGACCAATGCCCACGAGGCCCCGGCCGGCCCCCTGGGCTCATGAACCGGGACTAATGCCCCCCATGGGTTCCGGTTCATGAAGAACCGGGACTAATGGGCTGGCCAGGCCCGAACCAAAGCCCTGTTTTCTACTAGTGTACTGAGAGCAGGCCAATCATTGATTGTGACAAGCAACAATGGATGTAGGTCAAATTCCTCCTGTTTGTGCTCATCCCACGCACGTACACCGTTTCCAATCCGCAGTTGTACAAGTTCTTCAACTAATGGCCTTAGGTACACATCAATGTTGTTGCCTGGTTGCTTAGGGCCTTGGATGAGAACTGGCATCATAATGAACTTCCGCTTCATGCACAACCAAGGAGGAAGGTTATAGATACATAGAGTCACGGGCCAGGTGCTGTGATTGTTGCTCTGCTCCCCGAGAGGATTAATACCATCCGCGCTTAAACCAAACCATACGTTCCTTGCATCACCTGCAAACTCCTCCTAGTACTTTCTCTCGATTTTTCTCCACTACGACCCGTCAGTGGGTGCTCTCAACTTCCCGTCTTTCTTATGGTCCTTTCTGTGCCATCGCATCAACTTGGCATGCTCTTTTTTTTCTAAACAGGCGTTTCAACCGTGGTATTATAGGAGCATAACACATCACCTTGGCAGGAACCCTCTTCCTGGGGCGCTCGCCGTCAACATCACCAGGGTCATCTCGTCTGATCTTATACCGCAATGCACCGCATACCGGGTATGCATTCAAATCCTCGTATGCACCATGATACAGGATGCAGTCATTAGGGCATGCATGTATCTTCTGCACCTCCAATCCTAGAGGGCATACAACCTTCTTTGCTACATACGTACTGTCGGGCAATTCGTTATCCTTTGGAAGCTTCTTCTTCAATATTTTCAGTAGCTTCTCAAATCCTTTTTTAGGCACACCATTCTCTGCCTTCCACTGCAGCAATTCCAGTACGGTACCGAGGTTTGTGTTTCCATCTTCGCAATTGGGGTACAAACCTTTTTTGTGACCCTCTAACATGCGATCGAACTTGAGCTTCTCCTTTTTACTTTCGCACTGTCTCCTTGCATCAACAATGACCGGGCGGAGATCATCATCGAGCACATTGTCTGGTTCCTCTTGATCTTCAACAGCTTCCCCCGTTGCAGCATCACCGTATTCAGGGGGCACATAGTTGTCATCGTCCTCTTCTTCTTCGTTGTCTTCCATCATAACCCCTATTTCTCCGTGCTTGGTCCAAACATTATAGTGTGGCATGAAACCCTTATAAAGCAGGTGGGTGTGAATGGTTTTTGAGTTAGAGTAAGACTTCGTATTCCCATATATAGGGCATGCACATCACATAAAACCATTCTGCTTGTTTGCCTCGGCTTTTTCGAGAAAGTTATGCACGCCCTTAAGTACTCGGAGGTGTGTTTGTCACCATACATTCATTGCCGGTTCATCTGCGTGCATTATATATAATTAAGTGTGTCAAAAACCATTACAGAACATCATGAATAGATAATTAAGTGACCAAATTAATAGAAGTTCATAATCACATTAAAACCGAAGTACATACATAGTTCTCATTGAACAACATATAGCTCTCCAGAGCATCTAATTAATTAAACCATACATTGAAACTATGTAAAACATTTCAATGCAAAAACAAATGTGATCATAATTGCAACCAAGGTAACAATTGATCCAACGGCATAATGATACGAAGCCTCGGTATGAATGGCGTATTTTCCAATCTTTCTAATCTTCAAGCGCATTGCATCCATCTTGATCTTGTGATCATCGACGACATCCATAACATGCAACTCCAATATCATCTTCTCCTCAAATTTTTTATTTTTTCCTTCAAGAAATTGTTTTTTTCTTTAAATAAATTTAACCTCTCGACAATAGGGTCGGTTGGAATTTCCGGTTCACATACCTCCTAGATAAATAAAATCTATGTCACGTTGGTCGACATAATTGTAATAAACAATAAATGAACCAAATAGTTATAAAGATAGGGCCGCCGGGGGTGGATACCAAAACCATCGCATTAAATAATAAGAAGCAATAATAAAAGTAAGAAAATTATACAAGTATCTATCTAAACATACAAGCAAGAATTTTCTCCTTTCATAAAGAAGATAAGATCAAGAGGCTCACCACGGTGGTGCCAGCGACGAGATCGGCGCGGGCGATCGACGGCGGTGAAGACAGGGATGGGACATGATGGACCGCTAAACCTAGACAAATATTGAGGAAAATGGAGCTTGGAGGTCGAGCTTGGAGAGGAGAAAGCTTAAGTAGTGTGGCTCGGGCATTCCATCGAACACTTGTGTGCATAGGAGGTGAGCTAGAGCACCACAAAGACCTCTCCCCTCGCCGGCCAGAAAAAATAGAGCAGTGTGGTCTGCTCTTAGGCGAAGGGGTATATATAGGGATATCATTGGTCCCGGTTCATGGCTTGAACTGGTACTAAAGGACATCCTTTGGTACTGGTTCAAGCTACCAACCGGGACCAATGGTGGTGGGCCAGGAGCGAGGCCCATTGGTCCCGGTTCATCCCACCAACCGGGACCAAAGGGGCCAGACGAACCGGGACCAATGCCCCCATGAGGCCCAGCAGGCCCCCTGGCCTCACGAACCGGGACCAATGCCCCCATGAGGCCCAGCAGGCCCCCTGGCCTCACGAACCGGGACCAATGCCCCCATGGGTCCCAGTTCGTGACTGAACCGGGACTAATGGACTTATCTGGCCCGACCGAAAGCCCTGTTTTCTACTACAGATCTCAAAGCAATGTTGAAGGGCTGATGATAAGAGGATACATGTAGCTCAACCTATAGAGGAACTTTACCTTTTCTATTGATGCCAATGAATTGGTGAGATGCTCATCCTAGAGAACTTGATGGTTCGATGGATGGGAGAGTCCTTTTTATGAGAAGGATGGGAGGGTCTTTGAGAGGTTTTAGACCAGTATTCAGATTCGCCGTGTTGGCATGGCCCTCCTATTAGTTTGGATCGACGAGAGACGTGTTGGTTTGCCAGAATCAAGTTGCGCCAACATCAAGTGAATATGTAGGAAGGAAAGGTGGAGGGTTGGATCCTCCTGCCTTTCCCTCCTCATGAGAGAAAGGAAAGGGGGGCGCCACCTCCCTCCGCCTTCCTCCCGTACACAAACAAAGAAAGGAGGGGGCGGCCAAGGGCAGGAGCCCAAGGGAGATTCGGCCACCCTTGGGGCGTCTCTTGGCTGCCTCCCCTCTCCCTCCACCTATATACATGTGGGAGGGGGCGCCACACATAGACCACGACAATCTCTTAGCCATGTGCGGCGCCCCTCTCCACAGTTTTGTTCCTCGGTCATATTTTCGGAGTGCTTAGGCGAAGCCCTGTGGAGATAGCATCACCACCACCGTCACCACACCGTCGTGCTGCCAGAACTCATCCCTACTTCGCCCGTTTTGTTGGATCAAGAAGGCGAGGACGTTACCGAGCTGAACGTGTGCTGAACGCGGAGGTGTCGTAGGTTCCATACTTGATCAGTTCGATCGCGAAGAAGTTCGACTACATCAACCATGTTACTAGACGCTTCCACTTATGGTCTACGAGGGTACGTATAAATACTCTTCCCTCTCGTTGATATGCATCTCCATGGATAGATCTTGCGTGTGCTTTTTTTGTTTTCCATGCAACGTTCCCCAATAGTTTCATACCCTACAAACAATTTCATCTTATGTTCTCATCGATAGGAACTTTAGAGTGATTCTTTGTTGCACGTTGAGGGATTGTTATATGATCCAATTATATTATCATTGTTGAGAGATATTGCACTTGTGAAAGTATGAACACTAGGCCTTGTTTCAAGCATTGCAATACCATTTTTCTCATTTTTGTTACTAGTTACCTTGCTATTTTTATTTATTCAGATTATAAAAATATATTTCTATCATCCATACTACACTTTTATCACCATCTGTTCACCGAGTTAGTGCACCTATACAATTTACCATTGTAATTGGTGTGTTGGGGACACAAGAGACTCTTTGTTATTTGGTTGCAGGGTTGTTTGAGAGAGATCATCTTCATCCTACGCCTCCCACGGATTGATAAACCTTAGGTCAAACACTGGAGAGAAAATTACGACTGTCCTACAAAACTCTTCAATTGGAGGCCTAACACAAGTCTACAAGAATAAGTTGTGTAGTAGACATCATGACCCGGACCCATGCACTCCGATTGCACCATCTTTACTAATCCTTTTCGTCCTTCTAGTGTCATGTGCGCCAACCTTCATGCACTGCCATACTAGACATGTCCGTGTAGTAGAAGATGAATCTAGCGTAAGCTCGCATGTGCGCACAACTATACCAGCATAATCCCACCTACCTTGCATCCCTTGACCCAAATTCGTGTGTCGATGTTCTCGTTGTCTTGCCTCTTCGTCATGGTAAATACTGCATCATCGATGGCATTTCATCAATATCTCACACCCCTTAAAATATTGACTGGTCATTGATGAATATGGGTATAACTTTGTTGGGGAAGATATATTTAACCATTTCACCAAAAAAATTCAAAACCTATATTGCTCATCAAATTAACACATGTTATAGTTTTAAAAAATAGTGGCGTTCTTAAATTAGTTTTATTGACCTGGGTCTTGATATATTCTTCTATTGATGTTTAATCATTTAGAATACCTAATCAAATTAATTGAACATTTTCTTTTTTTTCTCTTCTATGCATTTTGGTAGATTTAATATTAGCGTGCAAACCAAAGGAATACTATACTAGAATTTGAGTGAGAGAAAGGAGAGTGGATGGTGTGAGGTGGAGAAAGGGTGAGATAAAAGCAATAATGCTAGAAGGAGGGATCTGATTTTGTGTAAGCTTGTTTGCACGAAAAGACACTTCTCTCACAAGATACCAGTGCTTCAACACTATAATCATATATTTGGATTCTAAATTATATTGCATTACAATATAGCCATTTCAAAATTGTGTATGAAGCATGCATGCATCACCAGCTTGTCACTAGATTCTCAAGAACAAGAGCGCAAACTTTATAAAATTAAAAAAATGAACAATTCTGACAAGTGAGGGTGATCAGAGGGGAGTAGATCAAAAATTACTTATGGACATCACTTGTGTGTACACTCTACATTCACTGTTTATAGTTTCCATAAGTAGTTAAACATAATATGTAAACATAGAATAAGGTATTTATTACACTGGTACACTCTAGTATACCTTATCGAGACAACTTAAAAAAAAGATGGGCACCCTCTAGAATTCTCTACTGAGCCATCTTGAATCACTAATGGATGCAACATATATAACATGCTATAGTACTTCCCCATGGTACATGCCTGTTAAGGGTGCGGATGTGATTTGTTTTTTTTTCTTTTCTTACATATAGATACAAGTTAAATTTATCAAGGAATGTTCATATAAATGAATTTGACTAGTTGTTGTTTCCAAACTGACATAATTTATATGACTGCATGTATTTCAGGTTTGCACTTCTTGTTTATACCAACAAAGCAAAAAACTAAAAGTGTATAAATATCCATTATTATTATTTAGCAACTCCGCTTGATACTATGAGAGTACGTGTTAAATTTGAATGTTGAGTCATACATGAATCCAACATATATTTAATAATAGCATGAGTTATAAAAAGTTAAAAAATTGATTGTAACAAAAATGATGGAATCACTAACTATTAATCTCCTAGGCCACAATTAATTATCTACTTGAAGCTATATGTGGCTACTGAACAACACAAACCCCTTGTTAGAAAATAATGACATGGAAACCTTTTTGATAAAAAGCGATGGTCTAGTGGGATCAGGAAAAATCACTAAAATGGTTGTAACTCCAATGATGACATCATGTGTGCCAAACGGTAACAAGTTTGCCACCGTCGGATTTGGAAGAGGACATAGAAGACATGGATCATGAGCGGGGAGTAGGCGAGGACGTGCCGTCGTAGTTACTCGAACAACTGCATTTAAAAAGCAAGCTCTATATGTTTTTTCACATAACATGTGATGCCCCCATGTATTTGTGACTCTTATATCAGTTTAGATTTGGAGCTAAAGTTTTGGATAATCGTGAGAGCCAGTTGGTAAGTATCATATTTCTTTAACTGCAATGTTACATAATAACACATACACACTTCAATTGTCTACATTACTAAGATGCAAGCCTTATTATGAAAATTCTATTGTTAATTCAATACAACAATAAAAATTGCTTAGACTAACAATACTAACATATAAAAATGAACATAAGTAAAGATAATAAGTGCTAAGAGTTTTATCCAATGGGATCAAGTGTTCTGCATAATTGGCTACTAGGAATGAAGCGGTTGACTTTCTTAGATTTTGTGTGTAAAGCCATAATGAACAATGCAAAAGATGCATCTCACTGGACTACTATATGATTTCTCTTCATTGTGATGAAAATATACCATAGTGTGGGTAGCCTATGCACTGAATATATGGGCCTTCGTGACCCCTTCATAAGTGGAACTCCTTGCTTTCTAGGGTTAGCTCTAGTCTTTTGCACCCTTCCATAGTATATCCTTTATTTTTTTAATGTAGAAATTCATATCACACGATATGCAAAATCATATGATAAATTTGGAATAACAATAAGAAGAAGAACATCCACGGAGAGAGAACTAGGCCAGATCTTGATATTTTGTTATTATAGTCGGGCGTGAGATTTTGTGTTGAAATGAGCTTGACATCAGTTTGGCAAAAAATACCTGACACGACGCCATATTTGCAATGTAATTTTAGTGTTGGATAGCAACGAGTTCATGCATTTGGATGAAACAAAAATAAAGAAGTATCTGCATTTGCTTTGTCTCTGTACACTCAATCAAAAGGTATTTTACTTTGTTAATGTATTCCGGCCAAATTCTCAATTGTTTTTGTTTTGCCGGGATTTCAATATATTACTACCACTTGTTGTGTGAACTCCACCGGTACAAACTGAAAATATGTGTTGTTTAGAGAAAGCAAGACCTTCATCGTATCACGGCGCAAGCTAAAAAGTACTACGTGCAAGAGTGAAGCAATTAATCTAGTAGTACAATACAAGTATAGTAGAGTATTAGTTCGTTTAGTTACGTGCTGAATTAGCACATGCTTATATATTTCATCTATGCCGCCCTTGAGAATCTTCTTAACACGGGATTATTACTTGAAACACACACACAAAAAAAAAACACACGCGTTGCCGATGTGCGAATGTGAAAGAGAGAGGTCGCCCGTCCGCAGCCGTGGATCACGTCACGCATGAAGCTCCCCCTTCCCCAGACGCACCGTCCCGGCGTCCCTGGCCGGCCGGCCTGATTAATGTTCAACACACAACCACCGGTCAACGTAATCACACACGCTTACTACCACCTGCACGGCTGCACGGCTGAGAGGCATCTTCCGGGCAATTATTCAGCGATAGCGTCCCCGCTGATGCATTGCCGGATACACATTAATCTATTCCCGACTTTCACCTGACCCACGACAGCGCTGAGGCATCCCGTGACACGATGGAGATCGTTGTGACGATTTACACGACCGATCTCGTCGGTAATTACATGTCCTTACTCGGTTGCGACCATTCAACACGATGGACTCGATCGAAGTGCAACGTGACAAGCTCATGAGCACATGACTAAATGCCTGGCTCGATGGACACACATAACGCGTAGTCGCGTACGACTAGCTAGTAGTACTCCTACATCTGCCTGCACATGGAGGGAGCCAGAAAAGTTCACACAAAATCTCTGGAAAGAGACACGAGTGCCCATGAGAACAGAGACACATGTGAGACGGCCACTGTTTCAACGAAGAAAATGGTAGTAAGAAGGCCCAAGTCAATCACGCGCGCCATAGCAGCCAAGTCAAGGTTCGAGACCGGAAGAAAGCTCGACAGCTAGAAAGAAACCCAAGCAGCACCAACCAACGCACCACCTTGACACCAGCCATCACGTATAAACTTGGACCCGATCACATCTCAACCCCCACTTCATCGGTAGCTTTGAACATCTTCGTTCTGCAATACTTCTACCTGCTGTAAGAAGCAAGCAAGCAACTAGGAGCTAACCAGCCAGCCAGGTGAAGAGAGCATGGCAAGCTACCACCGGGTCCACCCGGTGATCGTCGACGGCGCGCCGCCCCCGGTGCCGGAGCAAAACAAGGACAAGCTGCCACCGCCACCCAGCGGCGGCTACGGCGACCGGCTGCCGATCACCGCCCCTGCGCCGGGCGCGCCGGCGCCTCTGAAGGCACCTCGGCGGAAGCGGCACAGCCGGTGCTGCCGGTGCGTGTGCTGCACGCTGCTGGTGCTGATCGTGCTCGTCGTCGCGCTCGGCGCCACGGCGGGGATCCTCTACGCCGTGTTCCGCCCCAAGATCCCCACGTTCCGCGTGGAGCGGCTCACCGCCACCCGGTTCGACGTGAACACCACCTCCATGACGGTGTCCGACGCGTTCGAGGTGCAGGTGATAACGGACAACCCGAACCGGCGCATCGGGGTGTACTACGACGGCGGCTGGGTCGCCGCCTCCTTCAACGGCACCGAGCTGTGCCGCGGCGCGTTCCCGGCGCTCTACCAGGGCCACCGCAGCACGGTGCGGCCGCTCATCACGCTCCAGGGGGAGACGAGGCTCGACAGCGCCGTGGCCGCGCAGCTGGCCCAGCAGCGGCAGGCCGGGTTCGTGCCGCTCACGGTCACCGCGCGCGTGCCCATCCGCATCAAGTTTGGCGCCCTCAAGCTGTGGACGATGACCGGGAAGGCGCGGTGTAGCCTGGTGGTGGACAGCCTCGAGGCCGGCACGCGGCTCCGCATCCGCTCCAACACCTGCACCTTCAAGCTCAAGCCTACTAGGTAGATCGTTCTCAAACCGTTTGAGCCGTGCACGGATTGTGCATATATACGTGTGTCATGTAGGTAGGATAATTACCGAGGTCTCGTCCCCATTCCTGTCGATCTATGTTGATTGAGATCGATCGGCAGATGGTAGAGATGGATAGTGCTGTAAATTTATTATTTATTTTTGGCTCGCATATTCATTATTTTTAGTGAAGTAAATAAGATCCGAGGTGTATTCGTTTGCGATGAGTTTCTTTGGAGAAGATAATAAAGAGAAGATATTGGCTCATGAACGCAGTCCATATGTGTGGTTTTCACAGGCGGGGCGTCATGAGTAGGTGGGGGTCGAGAATCAGTTCCAAAGTTCTTTTATACTGGTCATAATGGAGAGCACATGACACTGGTAGTCTAAGTTTATCATCTTTATAGTGCAAAGGAACATATATGGTTGCATTTATTAGCTTGTAGACTCAACTTTTTTTGGCAAACGCTATGTGATGGTAACATAATAAGTTACTCCAAACACCTCTCTTTTTATTAATTAGCTGCCACATAAGCAAACTTGTCTCGGGATATGTTATGTTACTTACTATGTTATTCCCACTATGACCAGCCTTATGAGTTAAGCCGCACCTATCCAAATTCCTTCAACTGCTCCAATTTTTTTAGAAGAAGCCTCTGCCGGCTCTTAATTTTGAGGCCCCCAAACAAGTTCTCTGCAAAAAGATCCCCTTCAGCTTCAGGTTCCTGCTACCTCTCACTCGACGACCTCCACCCCTGGCGCCGCCTCCGCCGATTTCATTTTCCTCAACGACTACTGTGCACGCCGGCTGACGCACCGGACCCGCAACCATGCCGATCTCTCGGCCCATGGTAGATTCGCTCGTCGGCTGACACCACTACTGGAATCGCCGCATATCTCCCTCCTTCCCATGATGCCTGGAGCTTGTGGACGAATATGGCCACTGTCGACTTCATTCCGTCGAAAATGGAAACGGCAGATGACCATAATGTCGTAGAGCACCTGCAAAAAAGCTCAACGCCGCCGGAATCTCGAACATTCCGGTGATCATTCGAAAGCCGAAGTTCGGCCACGACGGGCTTGGTTTGCAACGAGCAAGCATGACTTTGAGGATATTCTTACTTATCAAAGCCTGAAGGCCATCCCCTAAGTCACGCTGTCCACCCACAGCCTAGGCGTTGCCGCAATTCCGCTCTCATCGTGTTTGACGAATTAGCTAGGTGATTATTTTTCTTTATTTTTCATTGATGTTGTTTTACTGTTTTTTGCAATCAAATTCAACATAAAATATTGTAATAACTAGATGAAGATGTCAACGGAGATATTCTTCATTGGCTCTTCTTTAGAGGAGGAAGAAGAAGATGATGGTGATTTTGAGATGGCATTGCAGTGATCGTTCAGGAGGACTTTCGACATCTGAGATTAGGATGACGGTTCAGCCACTTGTACATTAATCGGGATAAAGCATAAGGCCATGGAAGCTTGTCAAGGATTAGTTTGCACCTAATCCGGCTTATGCCAAGCTTTGACAATCATTTGGACCCTTTCACGTGTTTGAATTAGAATAATTATATCTGTAAATTTGATCTTTTTTATGTTCATGAATTGTGTGAACCTTGGTTCAAATTTGAATTTGATATGTGTGCAAATATATGCTTGAAATGGAGTATGTCAGCCAAAGCATAGAAGGATTGGCAAAGAAAATTCTTTAGGAGTTTGGTTATAAACAGCTTTTCTACAACTCCGCAAATTTGAGGAGTTAAGGTTTAAGGGGCTAAATATCTAGGTTTCGGTTAGATATGTTAGATATGAACTGATGCACTATCCTAGCCTCCTAGAGTTTGAAATGTGGCATTTCAAAAATACATAAAATTATATTAAAACTTAAGTTGTCATCATTTCAAAAATCAAAACGCACATGTGTTGCTAGTCGGGTCAAGCTCACGAAAAAGAACGGCCACACTTCATCAGCAAATAATAAATAAATGGTAGTAATTCATACTTTGACACACTTTCATTGTAAATTCATAATTTAGTTAAACATAGCTGATGTCTACTACTCAACCTTCTTCTTGTAGATGTTGTTGGGCCTCCAAGTACAGAGATTTATAGGACAGTAGCAAATTTCCCTCAAGTGGATGACCTAAGATTTATCAATCCATGGGAGGTGTAGGATGAAGATGGTCTCTCTCAAACAACCCTGCAACCAAATAACAAAGAGTCTCTTGTGTCCCCAACACATCCAATACAATGGTAAATTGTATAGGTGCACTAGGTCGGCGAAGAGATGGTGATACAAGTGCAATATGGATGGTAGATATAGGTTTTTGTAATCTAAAATTATAAAAACGGCAAGGTAACAAGTAATAAAAGTGAGCAAAAACGGTATCAATATACTCCAAAAAAATCTCCGTCAATTTTTATCGTGTTTGGACTTCGTTTGGTATGGATATTCTGCGAAACAAAAAACATGCAACAAACAGGAACTGGCACTGGGCTCTGGATCAATATGTTAGTCCCAAAAAATAGTATAAAAATTGCCAAAATTATATGAAAGTTATAGAATATTGGCATGAAACAATCAAAAGTTATAGATATGACTGAGATGTATTAGCATGGCACACCTTGGGTTCTTTAAAATGATGACCGACTTCAAACTCTAGCTAATTAATTTAGGCAGCTCAGAGGTGAGCTTGCTCTTTAATAGTTAATATGTCACAGGCGCGCCCAAGACTTTTGCAAGCCGAGCAATGACCTCGAAATGGAGCCTACGAGCACTTCAACATGTCAAAGAAGAAGCACATTGGCAGCAGGATTCCAGAATACATTCGCCGACACATTGTTAATGAAAAGACAACGTGATTGCGATATGCGGTGGAATTCCATCTCTAATCTTGTTATGGCTCAAATATAGATCGGTAAGGTTAGGAAAGGCAGTGACAGAAGCAAACATCTCGCCGGAGAAGCTGGCATTGACTCATTGTTCAGTAGGACAGGCTCCATGATTTCTAGGGCTACGCCAGAGAAGAGGTTGGTGCTCAGAAAGTCGTATGCCAACATGGGCAAATTATGGTAGCTCAATGGCTCTCCTCTAGTGAGGTGTCGGTGAGGCTAATTTGTTTAAGGGCGTAAAATACCCAAGCTCGTTCACCAAATAGTGATGCTCTAGTGCTAAATTCCTAGACTGTGCTCTAAATCCCTTCGTAGTGTATCCTTTCATTCCAGGAGAAGCATGCACACATTTCTAGTTCATTAATCAAGCCTTCAGAACATAATTGCTAGACTTGACCAATAAAGAGCAAAGAAATTAAAACACCAACAAGCAACAACTAATTAAGGGAATATGGAGGAGATTCAGCCACGTTGTTTGAGCAACGAAAAGAGAATCATACACTGCAAATGATTTATTTAAGTTAAAGTTAGCTAAATAATCATACCGAAAAAATTGTGTCAAGATATTTATTAGACTTGTGTGCTCTAGAACTATCATTTACAATAAATAAAGATGCTAAAGACATAACACTTAAACAACCTGTAATGTTATACCTTTTCTTATGCTTTGTAATGTTCTTCAATCTATAGAAAACATTATATTTATGAAGAAATTGTTCTGTTAAGAGACACTAAAAAATTTACGAAGACTAACACAATTTCTACGAACATATTTTAATTAAATTTAGCACATTTATTTTTATAGGACACTATGAAAACAGGCATCAGTATTTTAAATATTTAGTACAGAAAGCGAGCCTTGCTCACTTAACTACTAGAGTAGAGGTACAATCCCTTAAGAGGTATGTTAGAGTCCTTATGGCCACCTATTTGAAGTTGTGTTTATATTGTTTAGGCTTCTTATATGTGTTTCTGTCGATGATATATTAAATTTGGAGACATTATGAGTATTTGTTTAGTGCATTTTTAGGTAAGAAAACAAAGTAAACATGTTTATTATAAATGTATGAGGAATATTCATTTATAAATTGTAATACACCATATACAAAATTGTTTGCCAAATTCCGAATGGAAAAAAGTAATGATTGTAGTGGTGGATAGATTCACAAAGTATGCTCATTTCCTTCCCATGACACACGACTACACAGATGAATAAATTGCAAAAGGCTTCATAGACAACATCATCAAGCTCTATGGCCCTCCTTCGATGATCGTGTTTGGACTTGATGTTGTGGAATTCCTAGAAGCTAGACAAAACATGACTAACAAAGTGAAACAAAACCTCCAGGTGGTTCAATATCTCATGAAAAGATGTGTAGATCTTATTAGGAGTGGGCGTCAATTCAAAGTGGGAGATCTCATTTAATTAAATATGGTCCCTATCTCCTGACTGCTTTTGGCTTTTGTTCACAGTGAAGGTCCAACATAAGTACTACAAGACATTCATAATCATTTAGTGAGTGGATAATATAGCATACAAACTACAATTCCCTAAACACGTCCGCATACACCATGTGTTTCCAAGCCAGCCGGCTAAAATAGCACCATGGACCGAAAGCCATTTCAAGTCCTTACTTACCAGTGGTAAACGAGGGCGGCACACTGAATATTTCACCAGCTGCTGCTTTGCAGGTTCATCAGATACCTCGCAACAACACTCTGGTGGTACAGTGGTTAGTTCAGTGAACAATTTTGTTGCTAGAAGAGTCAACCTAGGAGGACACCGACTATATCAAGTACACTTTCCCACAGTTTTTCCTGTAGTGAGCAATGGAGTACCCCAAGCATCATCGCCATGAGGAGTTGTCGCAATTTACGGGGGAGCAACGTCAGGCATCACTTGTCATAGGCATATACCGTTTCATTCAGTATCCAGTGACCCACAGTCCAGGCGGGATTGCCATCCAATGGCTCACATGGCTCACCTGATGGATACATTGCACTTACTCTACTGTTTTACTTTTTAACATGTCAAGGCTATATAACAACCATCCTAGAGGACTGTAGCGTATCCTATCTTCCAGCTAATGACTGAACTATTATACTTAATTACTTGTATAGAGAAACACAAGCCTCTTCGGGTTGGATACATCTCGATTCCACCCCCAATTCCTTCAAATTAATCTCTAGATCTTCCCGGATCTGGCAGCACGGATAGTCCATATCGCCAACGCAAAGCTCCTAGATCCGTTAGACATAATCCCCAAAATAATTGTGCTCCTCCGCGGCAGGATCTACACGGTGACCATGGCTGGATACATCCTCGGGTTAGACTTGGCCATGGTGAGCTTCTTTGTTCAACAGCTCTCGGACGACGTCAGGTACCAGTACTTCGGCATCCTGGTCCTGTCGCGAGCATTTGAGCATGACGACGACCACAATGAATACTCTAGTGACGGCGATCACTTTTAATTTTTCCATGTGGTGGCTAGGTTTCAGTTGCAGGTCTGGTGCCGCTAGCCTTGGACCGGGACAACGTCGGAAGAGGCGAGACATGTGGCCATCTTGCGCAGTAGACAGTCGCGGGTTTTTCGGTGGTCGGGGTCGGGGACAATGCAGAGTTCGTCTTTTTGGAGGTGGAAAGTGGCATGTTTGTCTTGATGTGGTTAGGGAGCACGGTAGTGGAGAAGGTGTGCCAGAGGGACCCGGACAACGATGAACTCATCCTTGTGTATCCACATCGAGAGCACAATAAAATTCAGGAATCTACGAGAAACAGAGCAAAGTTTCACGATGGTTCATAGGAACTAAGGCTTAATTAGTACAAGGGCCTAAATTGCCTTTGGCAGTTTCCTAGACGTAAATTGAAACTAAAATTCAGACCTCATTTGGGCATTCTATTTTCTTATGCGTTTCCGTTGAAGGTTCGCCATTTTCTACTTCATGTCATGGAACAACATTTTCATTGAAGGGCTGTTGAATTTGGTGTCAATTTCAATGACCGTGGAGATTCTGTTATACTACTACATTCACATGTTATTGTTAATAATGGTTGTATATAATCTACAACTCTGGCATCCGTTGTATTTGGGAGGAAAAGCAGAAAATATTTCAAATACATAAAGGGTAAAATTGACATTTAACACTCGTTCTTGTGCCCAAGAGCCATTTTACACTGGAAAAGGACTTGTAAGGTTGAGCAACTATAAAACCGGATGGCAAGTCCGGTTAGCTATCACAAAACCAACAATGGTGATAATTATAAATCCAAAAAAATTGTTAACCAACTATGTATGATAAGTATTGCACCACATTTTTTTCATTCTCTTATTGAATTATGAGTGTGCGGTGCAATTTTGACACACGAAGCACTGCATGACACTAGCTAGCTAATCTTCCTGCACGGCGGCAGCGGCTTGCCGCACAGGCACAGGTTGTGCGCGTACGCCGCCGCGGGGAACCGGTTGAACGGCGCGGCCTGCGGTATCCGCCCGCACAGCTTGTTCCCTCTGAAGCTCGCGTGCCGGACGCCCGCCATCCTCGTGAAGTTATCCGGTATCCTCCCGACGATGGCGTTGCTGGAGAGGTCCAGCCACTCCAAGCTCGCCATGGCCGCCATGGTTGCCGGGATGACGCCCCCGACTCTGTTCCGGGAGATGTCCAGCCTCTCCAGGCCATGCAGCTTCGAGATCGAGCTCGGTATCTGGCCGCCGATGGCGTTCCTCGACACGTCGAGCCACTTCAGGCTCCCGCCGCCCGCGAAGTCGGGCAGAGCGCCGTTGAGCTTGTTCTTGGACAGGTCGAGGCGCCACAGCTTCGGCAGGCCGAACAGTGACTTCGGAATGGGGCCTGCGAGCAGGTTGTCATCGAGGGCGAGAGAGTTCAGAGACCGGAGGCTGCCGATCTGCGGTGGAATCCTGCCGGCGATCTTGTTGTGGCTCAGCGACAGGTCGGCAAGGTCACGCAAGGTGTATAACGACGCCGGCAGCTCGCCGGAGAAGCTGTTGTTGCTCAAGTCCAGCAGCGCCAGGCTCTTGAACCGCTGCCCTACAAATTCCGGGACGACGCCTGACAGAAGGTTGCCGCTCAGGTCGAGGTACGCCAGGCTGGACAGGTTCCCGTAGCTCGACGGGATCCCGCCGGTGAGGCGGTTCCCGGCGAGGTTGATCTGCTCGAGACCGCGAAGGCGCCCGAGCTCCGGCGGCAGCGGGCCCTCCAGCCGGTTGCCGGCGAGCGAGAGGTATCGGAGGGAGGTCATCTTGGACAGCGCCTTCCCGGGTACCCCGCCGGCCAGCGCGTTGCCCTCGAGGTAGAGCTGCTGGAGGCGCGTGAGCCGCGAGAGGGCGTCCGGGACGGCGCCGACGAGTCGCCCCATGTCGCGGATCACCAGGGACTCGAGGAACTCGAGGCCGCCGAGGGAAGGGGAGATGGCGCCCGCCATGTGGCGACCCCGCTGCGACTCCAGGCGCAGCGACACGACCCTCCCCGTGGCGGCGTCGCAGGCCACGCCCTCCCACCCGCCGCCGCAGCAGTCGTCGCCGGCCCACGTGGCGAGGATGCCCGTCGTGTCGGCGGTGATGCCGGCCTTGAAGCCGAGCAGCGCGGCACGGTCGGGGGGCGAGCATGGCGGGGTCGGCTTGTCGCCGCTGCCCGTGCCGGCGGCCGCATCGCCGGACAGCAGGGCGGCGGTGGCGAGCAGGAGAAGCAGAGCACGGAGCATTGTCCTTGGTTGAGTACAAGTTGTACCGGTGATCGACGTGATGCGTGCACAATGTAGTATTTGTAGCTGGAGCTGGTGGTGCAATGCATGGGAGCCTCAGCCTCGTCGGCATTTACTTTGTTCATGCGTTGGGGCTCTCCGGTGCTGCGGTGGATGAATGGAACGTTTGAATTGGCGCCTTTGGGAGCGCAATGGCTCACATGCCTGAGATTCCTACAGTAACTGTGAAAAACCCTCGGCCGTTTCAAAGTATTTGAAGCTCTCTGTTTGTTATAAGTGAAATATCTTAAGTTTGACCAGATCTATTGAAAAATATACCAAACATCTACAACACCAAATTAGTTTTATCAGATTCATTGTGCAATGTGCTTTCGCATTGTATATATTTCATGGTGCAAATATTAAATAATTTATGTACATGGTCAGACTTGAGAATTTTGACCTGGGGCAAACCTAAGACTTCAAAAATATTTGGAACAAAGGTAAATATATCTCAGAAGAATACATTGCAGCCACCTCACCTAGGTACTGCTAATGAAAAACATTTCCGCAAACCGAAGCAATGAAATTGCTCTCTTGTTCCGCAATAGCGAGATAATTCACCACTTAAATCCAGATTGCAAGGTTCAAGCAACAGGCAATTCCATGGCTGAACATCACAGGATGGCCTAGAAATGGTTTTCAACTGTGTAGTTCAGGCCACCGACACGATACGTTGCCTCGTTAGCATTAACAAGGCGTAACCTTACTGGAGCCAACAGGTGCTACAACACACTGTCATCAACAAATAAAGAACAGGTGATACAACACGACCAGCTAAACATACTAGACATCAAAAATTCATCCAGGCGTGCTTCTTAGGTGTGTAACTCGGTGACAAAAACTCGGCAAGGCATCCCTTGGCCCGTCGCAGCAAGTTATCGAGCCCCTCTAAACATTACCAATATTGCCAAAAGCAAACCTTCAAGAAGATAATTAATGCAGGCCATACAGGATCAGTCCAGCGGTGCGTTCTCTTTGATCACCGCTGACAAGTTTGTAGCCGCCTCTTCGTTTTTCAGTCGGAGTAAGTATGTTCGAGCTACAACATTGCCACCATCTGATTCAGACTGCGCATCCTGTGAAAATACAGCACGGATCAGAGCCGTCGTACTGGGTGACATATGCGGTGCACACATCGGAGGGGGTGGTACTTACTGAAGTGTGAAATATTGAGGCAACTGTGTTCTTTTGAACACTCATCTTTATCCCCTTGTAGATCATAGCATTCAGAAGAATTTTGCCAACCTGCGACCAGCAGTCAGTCATTAATATCTTGTTCGCAACCAGAAATAACCTTACAGTAGTATAACTAAAGGGGGAAGGGCGATTTCAAACAACCTGCAGCCAAAATGTTACAAATATTTTTTAAAAAAAAGTGTCTACCGCACTAAATGCTGTATGAAACGACAAAAGAATCTGATCTACTTTTCAGGAACAGAGAAGTTGAGCAACCACACCAATAGTATAACAGTTACAGGAGTGGAATACTTTGCAAAACTATATAAGATGCAGGCATTTCACGTTTGAGAGGCAACTGAAGACAAATGAACTTGGATTACAATATGCCAGCAGAAAAGGGAGAGCACATACATCATTTCTGATAACAACTGTTGGGGTGGACTCTTTCGAAGCTTTCTCTGCACCCTCTTTACATCTGATAGAGAGCTGACCGACACCAATGTCTTTCCAACCCTTGGTAGCATCATCATGCTACATGAATGGAAAAAGTTGTGAAATCACATGCTAAGCATAGTTTGCAGAACACATGGATAGCAGCACTGAGGAACACAAGTTATAAATCTATGAACAAAAGTATAATGCTAAACAGGGAAGAGCGGAAATGATACCTTCACATACACCTTGCATTTGGCTTCATGAACAACAACTATTCCTTTCTCTTCTGCTTTCTTTACAGAAGGGCTGCTTGGTTGCTCGGCTTCAGCATCTGATCATTCAAACAAGAGTAGAGTTAAGTATTGAGGAGCGAGTCCAGTGATAGGGGTTGGCAATGAAAGAACCTAGGTAAATTAAAACAACAAAGCATTCCTGATATCAAAGAGACAAGAAAAATCACCCACACACCCCTGTCCGTGCGTGCACTCAAGTCAATTATTACTGAAGTTTATGGTACACCATCATCTATTAAAAAACAGTATAGGTACCCCCTCAGTATAAACCACCATTGTTTTTTTGCTGGCATGGAATCCTACCAGGGAATAAACGTCAATATGGCATCTAAATTAGCCATATATGGTCAGGTTAGCATCTTGAGTGGCTGGGCCTGGAACTCACAGGCTGGTGGACACTTAGCTTTGAAACCTTCAACCACTACCCCACAGCACACTCCTGCCTCCAGCCTGTGCTATGCAATAGCAGTGCTCGACATATTGTGCCACACTACCTCATCCGCTGCTCATACTCCACCCAGGCGGAAAAAAACCGACGAGCAGCTGCAATGTCGAACATTTCGGTCTCAACACCTCACAAGTCAACCTTGTAAGAGGATCAATGCAGTAGGAATATAAAACGGCTCACTGGCAGCGTTAGACATATGAAGTAGACTATAATTTAATTTTGGGATGGACTCAATTTTTGCTTTAAGTCATGATCTCGTCGAATGTGACAATGGGGCAAGATAACCAAGCCATTAGGTCAATCAAGACCAAAAAAAAATCACATTCTTGCATGATAAACTGCATCTCGTACTGAAATCTTGAGCATTCCTTGAAAGACAGTGGGTGGGGGAGATTGGGGATGATCCAGTGATGTCATACAATTAGCTGATGCGGGCGATGCTTTTTGCCACTGTGGAAATGTTAGATGATGCCTGCGACCAGCAGGGAAAAACCACCTACAAGACGCATTGAGGGTTGACTTTTACAGCAAGTTTAAGAGATAACTAAATGAGGGTGTTCCTTTGACGGTTGTATAGCTGAGGATGTACACTGAATTATAAGGCTAGTCATAGTGGGGAGTAACTTAGACTAGTAACATACATATGTTACTAGTCCATGTTACCACCTTCATAGTGGGAAGTGTCATAGGTGTAGTAACATGCATATCTTCATTTATTGCTTTGTAGACTCATTTTGTATTGGAAACCGCTATGTGATGGTAACATATTATGTTACTCTATTTGTCTCTCTCCTCTTTAGTTACATGACACGTCATCTTTTTTGCTTATGTGGCATCTATGTTACTACTTATGTTACTCCCACTATGACTAGCCTAACACGGGTGGAGCGGCAATTGGAATTTCCCCATAACTTAACAAATTGGTAGATACACACCTTCATCCGCATCAGCTGAAGCTTCAGCAGCTTTCATGTTTCCTGATCCTGAAAAACAACAATAAGAACATTTGATTATCCCATCGACCTAGAGGGCTCGTAATACAAAATCAATTCAGTTCCTACAGCACCATCAATAGAATGATCAAATTGCCTTTTCATCATCAGAGTTTCACGTGTCTGTGTGTTAGGCAAAACCAAGGAATTCATCAAGCCAATTACATGTTTTTCTTTTCTGAACTGCATAGGAAATGAGAATTTGACATTTTGGGTCAAATGTAAACAGAAATATGGTTAACTTTGGGGCACTTGATAAATAATATTACTTAATATTAGCTCTGATATGCATTTTTTTGTCAATTGCCATTACACAAAATAGGATATAATGTTTCCTTGGGGCAGAACATACATGTTTGGCAAGGACAGAACCGGTCGACTATAAAATAAATAGGGAAACACAAACAAACATGGCCCAGTAGGATTTGGCTGGGTTGACGATATATCAATCATACAACCTTAGTGCTAAAATGATAATAAGCCGTTACAATTAAAAGTTTTATCATTCCCTTTCAAAAATACGCTGAACCAACCAATCATAAAGGACACACTAATGCCAAGCAAAAGAGAAGTAAAATACCAGTGAAAATTGGTTGCTGGTTCATTGAAAACAGTGTTGGGGCTGGCATGTTAAAACTGGAACCAGGGGTAGAAAAAATGGACGGGGTAGTTGGTGTTGAAAAGCCGTTATTTCCACCAAACTGGAAAGTCGATTTGCTGCTATCGCCAGGCGTGTTAGTTGGTGTTGAAAAGCCGTTATTTCCACCAAACTGGAAAGTCGATTTGCTGCTGTCGCCAGGTGTGTCCTTGTTATCAAATATGCCTGCACATCATTATGAGACAATCAACATAATAAATATATAACTACCAAGTCTGCAAAAAAAATACAACAAGCGAAATACAATTTGGCATATAAAGGTATAAAGTGGTGAATAGTTATACTGCCAAAAGGTGCCGTTTTCTTCTGAGAAGGGAGTGAGAACATATTCGGTGAGCTTGAGTTCTGAAAAGCTAGGGAGCTGGCTCCTGTAGTTGGACTCTTCTGTCCATTATCTGATCCTGGCTGTACCATAAACTTGCTATTGACAGTTGCCGGCGTAGTAGTCTTCTCCTCATTGGCTGGACTTGGGGATGAAAGAGCTGTCGTACCTGCTTTATTCTGCCTAAGCCAATTGACAACATCCTTGAAACTTTCCTAAGGGGGAGAGAATAACATGAGATCAAGACATTATGACTTTAAGAGAAATCTGACTGACTGCTCACATAACATCTGAAGTGCCAAAATACCATCTAAGCAGTACCCAATAGGTGACAAGTTCAAAAGTAGTATGTGCTGGCAAAACAATACACCATCCAGTTAACGAAAAAGTGACGTTCGGATATTGACAGTCGTCAAATCTAGCATTGATCAATAGTTCAAATTCTGAAAAAATAGTTCTTTACACATATCCATGCATATGATTTTCAAGTTTCCAGTCTAAATATTAACAACAATATAGAAGGTCAAAGTTTTCAGAGTTTTGACTCAAGACATGTCCAAAACGTCACCTTTTTGTGAACAGGAGGGTGTCATCAATTACAATTTAAAAATAGTTTTTTATTGCATGGAAGGTTGCATAGTATAGTAATTGGATGGTCTGCTAATCATATTTATCAGTAACACACTTGAAAAGATGACAACTGACTTATTAGTTACACACTCGAGAAGCTGTAACCTGGCTCTGATACCAGATCGTTAGAGCCTTTAGATCAAAGGGTGTAACCGTGAGAGGCAGGAGCTTGATGGCCGACAAGCACTTGAAGGGTAGGCACCGTTGAGGGCACAATAGGCAGCAAGGAAAGAGAAAGGTTTAGGGACGAGGCTAACTTTACTGATAACTTGAGATTCACATACAGCCTATAGCTCCTTGTACATTGGAGTTGGAGAGAGTCCAACTCAAAGCAACGGAACGGAATCCTACTTTACTCTAAATGAAAACAAGGGCATGTGGTAGTTTGATATTCGTACTCATAACATGGTTCATCTTCACATTGTTGTCTGTTTGTGAACACTGTTGATATCTATTTGTTCGAAAATTCCTAGTTATTTTAAACTAATCCTAGCAACTCAGGAAGTAAATTATACTCTGTATCATCCACAAATCCACTACACATGCACGCCACGCACAAAACAAAGCAAATTGTGATAGCGATACATTTTTATCATTGGCCACTGGAAAATATTAAATCTCTAGTTAAGGACTGTTGAATAAAGAAAACACCTTACAAGCTTGTGAAGCTTACCATTATTTCAGAAGCATGGGATAAGTAATCTTTCATGCCATCCTCCCAAAGTTCGGCCGGATGGTTTTGCAACTGCGATTGCACCCAGCTGCTCAAAACAAACAGGTAGATGAGTGTTTTCTCACATCGCACCAGGGGGAATACGCAGCATGAATGCTGAAAATGCACTATAAAAAATCGTATTCAAGGATCTCTAAAAATATGGTAGTAACTAAATATTCTTTATGGGATGACTAAGGACTATTTATGAGCTGAAACAATAAACATGATAGGACAATGCACACCACAAAATTCCAGATCAAGTGACTGAGATGACGCGAGGCGAGCTATAGCAGATGAAGAAGTGTCCAACCTTGCAAACTGGGTATTCAGCGCCCTCACGTGCCTGTTGGCGGCCTCGGCCCGTCGGGGGTCTAGAGCAGCGGCTCCTGTATGGGGAGGCTCTGCCCTGTGGACGTCCATTGCTCTCTTCCTTGACAGCTGCAAAAAAATGTGCAACGAATTAACAGAGGCGGATTTTACGGCAAGAAAAATCAACAGAACTATCTAAGATACAATCTTGTTAGAGACCGCAGAAGTAGAGCTACAAGGCTCGCACGGAAACAATCGTAAAGGGGAAATTTTTACTGTGCAGCGTCAGTGGTATGTGGGATTGGCAATAAACAGTAGAGCGTCTGCGGTAGCGCGATGCATAGGTGATGCGCGTTCAGCTACCAGCGTTTGAGGCCGAGAGCCGGGATGCTACTAGGGGCGGATCTAGACGGTGTGCCGGACCGGGCGTGCGGCGGCGCGGCCGCCCAGGCTGGGAGTTGTGAAGGTGCGGTTGGGATTTAACCAATCGCCGGAGGAGAGCAACGGCGTACCTCGGAAGTGGGCGAAGGCTGCGGGCAGGAGCGCGGGGCGTCCCGGCGAGGACGGACGGGGACGGCGGCGGCGGCGGCGCGCGTGGGACGGGGTGCTGGGAGCCGGAGGGGGAGGGGGGTGGCGG
>NC_041383.1:796976566-796987603 GCF_002162155.2 Triticum dicoccoides | reverse complement strand
GGGGAGGAGGCTTCGGCGGCGAGGCAAGTAGGGTCTGGAGGAAGAGAAGAGAAAGGTGTGGAAGGGAAGGAGGCCCGCTCTCTCGGCGCTGCCGATAATGGGCCCGTCACAGGCCGGTCCATTTAGCGCACGTGATTGGTTTTTATTTGTCTCAAAAAAAATGTGATTGTTTTTTATTTTTGAAAGAATGATAGAAAATACATGGGAAAATATTGACTTTTTTTGACAAACTTATCCTCCATTATTCACTTAGCAAAACAGCTGCATCGTTTACAAGTAATGGAAGCACCCCAACCGGTGCCGAATCCGTCCAGAGAGAGGGAGGAGAAAACTTAACTAACCTAGCAAGTTCATGACCTAGCTACTTTATTATTCTCTATATTACAACGATCATAAATTACATGACTAAAATCTGATGACATGAAAAGGCAGTCATCAATTATCGCACTTGCTACCGAAGAGGAATTGCTTTCTTTCAAAGCTTCCACAACCTCCGGGATATTCGAATTGATCACGATCTTTCTACATCCAAGGGTTCTTGCTAGGTCCAAGCCAAATCTGATAGCCAATGCCTCTGCAGTGAAGGAGTCATAGCATATATCTACTAGTTAATTAGTTGTCACAATAAATTTTCCGTTGTGATCTCGGATGGCTGCCCCACCGATCCCTTAAGGAGACCATGATCAAAACCAGCGTCTACATTTGATTTCATATATCCTTGCATTGGCCTTTTCCATACTTCTACACGTACCTTTGCCCACGTAGAACATGTAATGCTAAAAAAAAAGAGCTTATATTTAGAAACGGTGGGAGTATATCCTACCCGCGTCATAGTTGTGCCTGCCGTTTTTAACTATTAAATACGTACGCAAAGTGGTGCTAATACGAAATGTACTCCCTCGGTTTCAAATGTAACACCTTTTAAATATTCCAATTAATACCGGCTCAGTCTTTCGGAGGTTCTCATAGGGGTAGGATGTGCGTGTGTGCATGCATAGGGTTGAGTGTATGCGCGTGTATATGAGCGCTTACATCTATACTGTGTTCAAAAAGATATTCCAATTAATACAACTATATACGTCTGTATGTATCTAATACCTAGAATAAATCATAGGGGGGTATATACGTGCATGCAAATTATTTGAAATAAATTGTAGGGTATATACATTTGTAGGTATCTAAAAATACCTAGAATGAATCTTAGGGTATATACGTTTGTAGGCATGTGTTCTAATACGTAGAATAAATCATGCAGGAATCATCTACAATTAATGGTCGTGGAGGATAAAAGTGCATGCACATGGAAAAGGAAATCAATTTATTTGAAAGGGTAATAGCCATTATTTATAAGCAGGAAATGCGTTAGCAGGTTGGACCCAAACAAGATGCCCATGCACCTAGGTGCCCCAATCATTTTACCTATAAAGCTAGAGTGTTCATTTTGCTTCATATGTAGTCCATATTAGAATCTCTAAAAATGTCTTATATTTAGGAAGGAAGGGAGTAGATAACCAATAATAAAACAAAGTGGCAGAGTTTTTTGCAAGATAAGTTTTGAACAGACTGCATTTTTTTTTTTTTTGAAAACCGAACAGACTGCATTTTGTTTATAGAAACTAGTGAATAAAGGTAAACGGTGTGTTGTTCGGAGTTCGACTTGTGGTTCCTGCGTCTTTTTATCTCTCACCGTTGTGCTCCCATGTGTGGAACCTAAATAGGAGGAATTCTTTGTCTAATGAGGAGGGGTAATCTAGCTATACTTTTTGTTCACCAAAAATACATTTGGTTTATGCTGTTTTGTGTGTTCGTGGTTTGTCTCTGTGGCTGCGACTGCCAGAACTTTTGTTGTCTGCAAAATAAAAGGGATACCTATTTTATTCGATTTGCTCATCCGTTGGTGCCAGGTATTTATCAAAGAATAAGTGGCTCAAACTCATCTAGAGAGAAGACCAGTATAGGCAACTATCTGTTTCCATCCAACACTTTTTATCTATGTATATAATTTTCAATTTATTTTCTTCCCACAGGGAAGATTCTTGGTAACAGACAGTACTCCGTATTATATTAAGACAAAAATTACACTAACACCAGAAAACAACATTTGTTAGTAGCAGCAAAGATTTCAGCTAAACAAAGCCGCTGATGCCGCTGGCAATCAGCATGACGCGTACAGGGCCATGGCATGACACTGAACATGGCTGCCTTTCTTGCTGCCTGCTGATGCAACCGCGGGGAAGCACGGCGAAGGCGGCGATTTTTGGGGAAACATAAGGGGATCGGGAGTGATATATATAAGTGGTAGCGTACAGGAGAGAAGGATCAAAAGAGCATCTCAGGCTCCCGCGGTCAGCCGAGAAGAGGGAGAGGTGGAGATGGCGCCGAAGCTGCCCTCCCGTTTTGCCGCTGCCCATTGCTATGCAAGATGCATGTTAGAGCCTTCCAAAGATATATAAATGACTTCATTAAAAATACGGGAGTGACAATATATGAATCACTGGAATATGTATCTACGAAGGTGATCTAAATGCATTAATCACTGCTTCCTTCAGAGTGGTTAAAATTGTTCATGTGTTCATACAAAATTATATAAATAAGGGAAAAGTATATTTTTCGTCCTCAAACTTTATCGGAAATATAGAAATGATCCCTCAACTTTAAAACCAGCAAAACTTAATCCCTCAACTTATCAAACCGGATTAGTTTAGTCCCTAATACCGCTTTTGTGGTTTCGTGCTGACATGAAGCTGGTTTTGACTAAAACTTGACACGTCATACAAGTTTGACCGCTGTGTAACTGTCCTTGATCTCGCCACGACGCGCAGCGGCGCTACTGTAGGAGGGCTAGCAAGGAGCGCCCGGCGCCGGTGGCCACGGCCTGCAGGATGAGCTACAGCGAGTAGAAGCAGCTTGCCGCTGCAGAGCACCGAGCCCATGTCTCAGTTGCCGCTGTCGTCGGGAGAGGAATGGTGGTTGTCCCGGTGGGATGTCGGGCGGCGAGATTAAGATGGGTGGTGGGCCAGGGTGTGACCTGGGCATCCTTATGTAAGGTGAGGAGCATGGCGCTGCCCAAGTGCCCATGCCGAGGAGTTCATGGAAACTGCCTCGTGCATGGCATGCCAAGCAGGTGACCTTGGCCTGGCCTGCGATGGTGCGGACGGCGAGGCGCTCTTAGCGGAGTTCACGGCAGACAACAAGCTGCAGCATTGCCTCGCTGTCGCAATTGGTGCACCGTGCACGGACGCCGCGTCCCACGTTTGCCCTGACATGAACGCCGTCTCGGTCTGCGTGCTTCCGCGGTCCGCCATCCGCGTGCTCCACGAATCCAGCGACCTGTCGTGCAGGTAGTGCATCCCCTTCAGCTCCTCGTACCTGTCGTTGTTGACGCCTCCATGCGGGGTGCGGCAGGCGCGTGACCTCCTCGTGCATGCGCCGATCGCACCGCAGGTTGGCGGCCAGGAGCCAGAAGAACCTGGTGAGAGCGGAATACGTCGTTTCTTTCTCGGCCAGCATGAAGCTGACCACAACATCCCGCGGGAACCGCCGCTTCGTGTCCGGCGAGCCAAACATCTCGCCGAGCTCGCCGCCGCTGCGAACCACGATAGCAGGTGCTGCTCTTGCTCGCCGTCCTCAGCCGAGCTCCGATGACGTTGGACGCTCTGTGGCGGCCGAGCTCGGCCCGCCGCTGCGACGTGCTCACCACCTAGCTCCGGTACGGGCACCATGAGGTGCGGACGAGTTCGACCCCGATGCCGCTGCCAACTCGATCTATGCCACCCGACGATCCCTCGTTACTGCCTTCTGCTCGCCGCCGTCACAAGCTCTGAATCGCTCAACCTCAGGACGGAGACATGCCGCCAGGAGCGGCTGACACCGCACACCATGTGCTCGACAAAATGGCTACAGCAATGATAAGAAGAAATGAAAGAGTAATATTGCCACGTCGACGAAGAAAGGTCAAAACCAGGCTAGGTCAACTCAAAAACCACTTCAAGTGAGCAGAGGGACTAAACTAATCCGGTTTGATAAATTGGGGGACTAAGTTTTGCTGGTTTCAGAGTTGAGGGACCATGTCTATACTTTCGAGAGAGTTCAGGGACAAAAAATATACTTTTCCCTATAAATAAATCATCAAAATTACTACGCAACAAAAGAAAAAGATGAACAAAGAATTTCCAGTAAATCCAGATTGACGTTGCATAGTCACCTTGAAGTTTATGTATAAATGACACTTGACAGCTGCAAAAGTGGCACCCTATCAGTGCTGTACGTAATGGGCGACACAAAAATGTAATTTTCCAACCTGACATGAAATCTATATTTTCCATGAAAGAGATAAATGCAAACAAAATACACTGAGCATGCAATATGTTGCTTGTTCCCAGCCCATGATTTAATGTGTTGACACAGCAAAACACATGTTATTCTAATCAAGGTACAACATGGAGTGGACCTGGCCAGACACATTTACTTGTGTTCATCTCCTAAAATTATAACTCAATTCCATGTCATAGAAATTCCCACGCTAAAGAAAGCATTCCAAGGATCACAACAACAAAAGCATACACAAACCCAACCTGCTATGTAAACTGTAACTGTTTCTGTCTTTCTCTCTGTATATGAGCAACCTATGTATGACTATCTATATGACCTTGATGCAAAATACAAACATAATAAATCTGTACTCCTATTCCTCCAAAACCGAAATTCCCAGACCATGAACCCAGGACCCAGCTGGCAGTTGAAGAGGACTTCTGTAGCAAGATGAAGATATCTGGCAACGTGCCATGTAAAATTCCAACTTTTTTGAGCCTGGACACAGTTTTTTGAAACGCGGTCTCTTAGGGCCCGATTTATTAAAAAAGGTTGAAGAGAGTTTCCTAGTTAATTAGCTGAAAACTGAGCTAAAACCGTTACGACAATGCCCGTCAAAACAGGGCACCCTGGGCGACCTGGCAACCAACGCACACACGCCGTCAAGGAGAGAACGTCGTCGAGGTTGAATCCGGTGCCATCGTCATCACACCTCCGCGAGGGCGACTCCGACTCCACCATCAACGACCACCGAAGTAGCCCTCACCACAAACAAGCGTCGAGGCCTGCGTCGGTCGATGCCAAACAGTCAACCGCACGCGTCGGCCACCAGGCCACAGTGCTTGGGCAGGAGAAGTAGAGGAGCGGCGAGGGACAAAGGAAGGCGCAGCAGTTAAGGCTGAACCCATGGAGGAGATTATTAGGCTTAACAAAAAGAAAGGAAAAAGAAGACCAGGTTTAGACTTGCTCACGTCGTGCAGCTATGAGACCTACGCGCTAGCCAACTGCGCCACCACCACACTTACTGGACTGCAAGCCAAACAAACCTCCTTGTTAGTGACGGGGCCAAACAAATCATGGATGGCTCCTGATTCTGTAAACCTGCAAGTATCAACAAGGCATTTTGACTTTGTCAGTTCATGTATCAACAAGTATGGCACACACAAGATTAGTTTGAATTTAGAGTGCATACTATTGAATTCATGCACCAGCCAACTCATCCAAAAGTTCGAACTGATGAAGGGAGGCGGGCAATATATTTCAACATTCCCCCTTTCAGCGGATTTTGATGTGGTTTAAACCACATGTAACTTGCCTTGTACTCCAATTCTCTACCCCTCTTGTACTTCTATATATACCCTACACAAGGGTCAGATCAATACAACACAGAAACATTAGTCATTCAATATTTTCTACATGGTATTAGAGCGGTTAGTCTCACGACGCCGATCCTAGGTTCCTTCCACCACTTCCGCAGCGCGCCGCCCCCGGGGAGATTAATCTTCTCTCCCCTGGGGCGCGGCACTAGATCAGTTACATAGACTAGATCGGTTCTATACATTAGTTTAGATCAATTTCGAAATTTTCAGCTTCATAGATTAGATCCAATTTAGCCACAAATAAATCTCACGATCAGATCAAATTCCGGTGAATCAAGTTAATGTACACGGTTGTGCGTGCCTGCGACAACGCATGGGGCACGAGGTGGACATCCGCGTCGCAAAGGCCAGTTCGTCTGCACTGATCAGGGACGCCGACGCGCTTCGGCTCGCAACAACGACCAGTGCCAAGTGCGCATGGGCTCTACATCGACAATCCGCCCAGACATGCCCTGCACGGCCGCAGTCCATCGGCAAGAACCTGCAGCCTCATCGACTCCATGGCCCATGCACGCATCAAGCAGCAAGAACACGGCCATGTGCTCATGCATACGTGCGTGGCAACACTGGCCACAGGCCTGACTCACCATGATGAACATGCGTATGGCATGAGCCGTGGACTCCAACCACGGCCCTTCTGCAGGGTCGACCGGCAACGCGGGCGCCTCGCTGCTGTGCGGACACGCGCGTCCGATCACGGGAGGGCGTCCCTCTCACGCAGAGATTTTGATCCGATCTACTCCGCTCCACAAGATCTGCAGCTACCTCGGTACGTACATGGCGGCTACACGTCCGGCTACACCGAGCCGACCATCGCAGGACCGAGGCCAACAACAATTCTTCACCGAACCGACCGACTACACCGACCGATCTGCACTGCATCAAGCCGATCTACACCGACCCCGTGCCGCATCATCAAGCTGTAAGACCACGCCAGGCTACAAGCCAACAAACTTTGTCGATTACATCTACAAGAAACGACCACGACATGCACCGTTCACACGCCAGACCGGTGTGGAAAGAGTACAATTCTTCATCGACTTCTTCAGCACGACACGACATCGACACCCGTCGCCACGAGGGACGCTTCCAAGCGGCGCATCATCGTCGACACGCCGCTGCATCACCGACACTTCATCGCCAAGGTCTTCATCAACATGGTCATCATCATCATCGTCAACACACCACCGCCACCTCGTCCACAGGATGGACAACTAGTGTCCTCTGACAGATTTTTTCTGCAAGATGCGACCACGACGACGGCATCGACCGTGTCATCCATGACAACACGACTGCATTGACACGGCGTTACTACAGTGACGACCCTACACGGCCACACGGTTCTGGCAAAACCAATGTGTGCTCGATGGGCTTCCTTCGGTCTTGGCAAAACCGGCGGACTCATCGCCGACGGCACCCTCTGACATCCGCAAGGTGTATCGTCCATGTTTGCAGCCCCGTCATAGCGCATTTTTTTTGCGCCTCCGGCTTTGTGCGGCTTCATCATCCGCGACGACCACACCATCGACCACGACTACATCACCCTGACCGGCTACCTCGGCTTCGACCACACAACTACGTTTATAGCAACTCATCGGCAACAACTCCAGTCAACAGCGTCCGCGTCGTCACTAGCGTCCATGCCACTTCCGCTGTGACTGCGGGAGGGAATAGAGGAGAAGGCATGAAGGCACCAGAAGGGGACGCAGTCACCGCCCTAGGTGCCAACCCATCAGAGACGCAGTTGATGATGGCGCAGCGAGTGAATTGTAAGAAACCACCACATTTGGGGCTTATCTTGCAGAAAACCACTTGGTCACTAATCATTTGCAAAAATCACCGCGGATTCAGTAAACATTTTGCAAAAAGCACTGAACAGGTGATTTAGCCCGTTTAACCATTTTCTGACTAGTGGGGCCGGACTGTAAGGAGCTGATTTGGCAACAAATTGACATATACCTCCCTGGATCTTAAAAAGAAAAAGCAATCAAGCCCCTCCCCCTCCCCCTCCTCACGAAGGGCATCTCCTTCCTCGCGCACAGCGACAGGGGGCACACTGGCCGGGCAGAGGGCAGGCGAACGAGGTCAACGCGTCCCCTCCTCCATGAAGTATACGACCGCGGACGCGCTGGCGTTCGTGGCGGCGAGCCTCGGGAAGGGCGGGTGGGGCGGAGGTGGAGGTGGATGGCGCGGGAGGTGGGCCGCGCTGTTCCAGCGCGGGGAGAGGTCGTCGGACAAGTCGTCGTTGTCGGCGTCCTCGTCCTCGTCGTCGCTCCGCTGGGTGTTCGGCAACGCGACGCTGAGGGACACGGTGGCGCCGCTGCTGGTGCCATGCTAGGACCTGGCCACGGGCGCCCTCTTCTCCCGCGCCGACGCCGTCGAGAGCGACAGCTTCGACTTTCGCCTGCGAGACGTCTACGCGGCCACCTGCGCCGGTGGCTCGGCCGTGGCCGCGGTCCGCTCCGTGAACGGCCTTACGGCCATCGCCGCTGCATCCGGTGGCGTGGCAGCCATGGGCAACCCCGCCGCGGCGGCCATCACACAGGTGCTGCACAACAAGCAGGAGTTCCCCCTCGCCGCCGGCGTCGGCGACCTGCTCGTCGTCTCCATCGGCTCCAGGTCCTCCTCCGGCGGCACCAGGGGCTGATTGCTTTTTTTAAAATCTATTAGGGATCTGTGTGTGATTATTTTGCCAAGTCAGCTCCTTACATTGCGGCCCCACTTGTCAGAAAGTGGTTAAACGGGCTAAATCACCGAATCAGTGCTTTTTACAAAATGTTTACTGAATGTGCGGTGATTTCTGCAAATGATTAGCGACCAGGTGGTTTTCTGCAAGATAAGCCCCAAATGTGGTGGTTTCTTGCAATTCACTCTGGCGCAGCGAAGAAGACGACGAAAGTGCAAGACTTCAAATCCAGTCGCACTTGTCCGCTTCACTCCCGCTACGACTGAGGGGGAATGTTAGAAATATAATTGGGTTTAAGTTAGAGATAAGGAGATAGAGATAGAATTAGTTTAAACCACATGTAACTTGTCTTGTACTCCAAGTCTCTACCCCTCTTGTACTCCTATATATACCCTACACAAGGGTCAGATCAATACAACTCAATATTCATCCATCCTATAATTTCCACACATACATCACTCAAAATTCAAAACAAGAACCAACAAAAAAATATGGAGCCTACAACTCTAATATGTTTGAAGCCTGGGATTTTCTTTCACTGAATATGAACCTGCTTCAGGGCAACATAGCTAGATAAAAGAAGAGCAGTAACATTCTACCAACATGATAAATCGAGCCCTCAGTTGGGAAATTCACAAACAAAGTTCAAACCAAACAACTGTTTTATCAGCCATACCAATAGACAGCAGGTCCTGTTTTGAAGGGTTACAGGTATATGACGTGTCGATATTGAAAATACAGATACACAGTTACACGAGACTTTGAAAGTTGACAGACATTACATCAAGGGTCAGAGCGCAAGTACTGGCATTTCACAGAACAGAGAAGGCCGCACACTGGAATACTACACATGGAGAGACAGGCACAGATACCTCAGTACCGGTATTTGGTGGAGTAATCCTTGGGAGCAATCACCAGACCACGGCCCTTACGAGCTCCTCTGTAGACGGTCTCCACGATGTCAACAAACTCTTGCTTGTCTTTCATTGCCCAGTTGATCTTGTTGTTGTTTCCTGTCCCAAGATCAATTATGATGTGCTTGTTGCGGAAGAAGAACATAACCGTTGACGTGTCATACAGCTCATACATGGTGTTGAAGTCAGGAACCTCGGTGATGTCAACAAGGTAGATCACGGCAAAGTTCTTGATGGTCTCAGCCACCCCTGATAGCACCTCATCCATCTAAACATGAACAAGTAGAGAGAAACTCGTAATGAAGTCAGCAACATACAGCCATTCTAGGTTGATGTAGAACAAAAGCCTGCTAAAAAGTTAAACTGCAAGTCTGCAATCAATAATATAAAACCGCTAAGAAATTGGATTCCTCGCACAAAGTAATAAAATAAACCGTAAATAAAAGTTTCGTCCCAGTCGTGGCCGAAGCGGATTAGCACTAGGCGCTCCTCCTCGGCGAGGATGGCCTGGTCCACGGCCCAGCCGGAGTGCAGGTGCGGGAGCAGATATGACATATTCGCGCTCGCTGAGATTTGTCGCCGCCGGCCGGCTGGTTCGGTTCGCGAGAGTCGACGGCGGGTGTGGTGTGTCTATGAATATATATCCTGTGGCTGTACTCCGAAGGAAAGGATTGGGTGTCCGACCCCGGCTGCTCCTCGCACTCACGGTCCGACCGTTAGATACAGAATCTAGGGACGGGGACGGGGTGCTGGGAGCCGGAGGGGGCGGGGGAGGGTGGGCGGGGCGGAGAGAGCGAGGAAGCGGTGCCGGGAAGAGCGGGAACGGCGGCGGCGGCGACGCGTGAAAAAATAGATTTTTATTGTTGAAGTTTGGATAAACCATTGCTTCGTCTGGTGTCTACAATACATATGATTCATTATAGTACTAATTTCATTTTTATCAGATCAAAAAATTTTATGCTCCAAGGCCCGCTCTCTTAGCGCTGCCGATAATGGGCCCGTCACAGGCCGGTCCGTTTAGCGCACGTGGTTGGTTTTATTTCTGAAAACAAATAATAGAAAATACATGTACATGTAAACAGATCGGCTTATAACACAAAAAATATGTGAAGGTGTGATTGGTTTTATTTTTGAAAACATTAATAGAAAATTCCTCTAGAAACAATAATAGAAAATACATGTATAAAGATCGGCTTATCTGATGCAAAAAGATGTGAACGTATGATTTCAACGGTTTTATTTCTCATGCCAAAAACGATTATTTCTCCCTTTTTTCGAATACGAAATGTTTGCCTACGAGCGACCGGCCGAAGCTAGCGACGCGTTGGATCTAAACGCACCCTTCGCTTCATGTTGCGCCACGTTTGTCCCGTTCGCCTTATCTCTTCCCCTCTCAGCTCGTCCACTCGTTCCCCTCCCGCACCCATCGTCTCGTATCTCGCGTTGTGTAGTCATGGATGACTCTCTCATGCCCATCCACCTCTTACTCACTAGTAGAAAAAGGCCCATTCGTCCCCGTTCATGAGGCCCAATTGTCCCGGTTGCCGAACCAGAACGAAAAGGTCGGTACTAAAGCTAATACCTTTCATCCCGGTTTGCGAGGAACCGGGACAGATGGGGCTCCACGTGGCCACTACGGCTTGCCCAGGCAGGAGGGCCTTTTGTCTCGGTTGTTGCCACCAACCGAGACCAAAAAGCTTCCACGTGTCAGCAGTTCAGTGGCTGGGTTTTTTTTCTGAAGGGGGGG
>NC_041383.1:796918916-796976361 GCF_002162155.2 Triticum dicoccoides | reverse complement strand
GGGTTTCATATATTGTGTTAGCTAGCTAATAGAGACGTCCCAAAGATTTGCAATGACGCAAGGAGAACCAACAGATAAATAAGACAAAGGTGCCCCTTGAGGAGCATAACCTCCTTTTGCAATGAAGTGTCCCACGGCTGCAACCCATAAGAAGAGCAGCCGCGCTGTTATCTAAGTTCTCAATTTCCTTTCCGTAGACATACTACCTGCAACATTTTTTCCAGACTAGTCCGTGTTAGTTCAACAGGTACCTGAGCTACCAGTTCTTAATAAGTATGTGAATACTGGACACTTCCTAGTGGTTGGAGTTCTAATTCCTTCCTAGACAGTAATAGCATCAAATTACATTAATTAGTTGGCACTAGCATCACAAGCACTAGTTTCTACTGAAGTACTGATACATATGCCGCTACTACTACAAGTGATAAGTTTTATAGTCTAAAATCATGGTGTCATCTAGTTAATGTTCCCGTGGAAGCATTCAATAAAGCTGGGTGAGCATTTTGTACAAAATAAATTCACATGGTAGCTATGCTGATGGCAGATTGTAATAGACAATCGGGTACCAGATAGTGTTTTTTACCAAGTGCTATTTGTATCCTGTAAGGTAGATACCATGCTAGTAGTTCATTACTCTTAGATAGCTATTTTTGTGGACGTGCATGCATGTACCTTTTTCAGTTGGTACGTGCATTTTACTTTTTTGGGTGCGCTGGGTATCTTCTGTTAGAATAAAACGCTAATGCAAGATTATAGACGACACACCGAGGCATGATATTTGTTAACGAGGTTCACCGATATGGCTACATCCCCGGGGCATGACTACGGGCGCTCTTTCTCAAGATGCCGCAACACCGGCCGCCCGGGCGCCAGCACAAGCCGCCGGCTCCCCCGTGTACCTGTTGCTATCAAGTCGTCATTAGGTTACAACGTGTGGTGCCCCTCCGTATATAAGAGGCCTAGGATACAAGTGCCCGACTCCTACACAACTCGTACCTAACCACACCAATTACAACTCCAAGTCCACGTAACCCCTTGCGTACATAGTATATTCGACACAAATATAACAAACTCCACCTTGGCGAATATTCTCCACCACCTAGAAGTCGTCCATGCTCGAACCTTCATGTACTCCGGACTTGGGTTGTCTTCTTTGTAGCTTACTGAGAGCTACCCGACGGGCCAGACCCGCCGCCACCGTGAGACTCCACTGCTACTCCTGCAGCTCCACTCTCCATGGCTCCACCTGCAATAGTGCTCCCTTGCAACTTGTAAAGATGCGAAGCCGTCCTCTCTCCTATCATCACGGTCACCCCATCTTCCATGATTTTCATGGTCTTCGTATCCCGATCACAACGGAATTCCATACCACCATCATGAAGAACACCAAGCGAAATTAGATTCCTCCTTAGCCCTGGCACATGCCTGACTCCCCGAAGCATCCGCTCAACTCCGTCAAACATCTTGATTTTGATGTCACCTACTCCAGCAACACGATAACCTGTATCATCGCCCACATAGGCTAAACCAAACTCACCAGACTTGTACGAGGAGAACCACTCCTTGTTGGGCGTCGCATGAAAAGAGCAAGCTGAATCCAACATCCACGCTTCAGCTTTTGTTGACCACATGTTTGATACTACGAGAACATCACTACTACTATCTGAGTCATCACCATGAGTAGCCGCATTAGCACTTGCCCCACCCTTCAGTTCTGGGCATTACCTCTTTATATGTCCCCAGTCTTTGCACCTGTAGCACTGCACCTTTTTCTTCTTTTCCTTCTCCGCCTCTTGTCCCTTCCTGAGCTGATAACCTTTAACTGCCAACCCCAAACCTTGAGTACTCTCCCTTTCTGCAGCATTCTTTTGCTTCATCAACTCATGTCCGAGTAACGCTGCAGTAACTTCCTCATTATTGATGGTTGTCTTTCCATGTGTCAATGTAATGACCAAATGCTCATAGGATGGTGGCAACTAAATAAGAAGAAGTAGTGCCTTATCCTCATCCTCAATCTTCACATCCAGACGCGCTAGATCCGTGACCAATTGATTAAAGGCGTTCACATGCTCCACAAGATCCGACCCCTCCTGCATCTTCAGCCCATAGAATTTTTGCTTCAAACACAGCTTATTGGTCGCTGACTTGGACATATAACGATTTGCCAACTTATCCCAAATTCTCTTAGGAGTATCTTCGTCCATGACATGATACAGGACCTGACCCGCAAGACAAAGCCGTATGGTAGCGGCCGCCTGCACTTGCATATCCTCCCACACATCATTGTCAACCTTGGCTGGCTTCGTCTCCTGTAAACCCTTCCAAGATTCCCTGCTGCGCCAGAATATCCTTGACTCTTGTCTGCCATAGAACGAAGTTACCCATGCCATCGAATTTCTCCACATCAAACTTGGTGAACCCCGGCGCCATGCCGAGCCGCGATCTAACCGACCTGTTGCCGCCGGTCTTACCGCCCTTTTCCTCTGCAACTTCCTCACGAAAAAGATCACTGATCCTGTATTCCTCGTCTGAAGCCACGACGCAGTCCACGATCTACCAAGAAATCTGACCCGCACAGCACCCCGTCCGCCCTTCGGAAAATCCCCACGAAGCCTTGCTGTTAACCAGATCTCTCTCTGTTACAGAAGCGCTCCACCTTTTCCCGAACTTGCAAACAATATCTGTGTGCCTTTGCGCCTCGTCACCCAGCCCTTTATTTCTGCTGGCTCAGCCGACCCTTATTTTCCTGACTGACACGAAAACGAGTCCAAATCTGTCACGGTTTGACGGTTTGCTAGGCCTTTGCCAAACTAAGTCACGCACGGTCCCAAGTTACATGCATGCACACGTCTCTTTTTTTCTTTCTCAAGCTTTGTCCCCTAGACCAAACATGCACATGCATGCACGTAACCGCGCGTGTGTTAATCCCTTGGACTCCTGCCACAATACGAATTTTCTTTCCTTGTGTGCTGCACCGCGTACGAGGAAACCTACTGCCTTGACCTTCCTTTGCCTTGCACGTCGCGCAGCTGCCGAGACCGACTGCCACACGTCACCTCCGAGGCTCCAAGCGGCCGTTTCGCGCAACGCCAACTGAAACCTGACCTTCCTTTCCTCGGTTCCGTGCATCTCAGAAAGAACCCGCCGCTGATCTCGACGACAGCTTCTGTCTCTGATCTTGGTTCTTCGCCAGCAATCTATTCATCCCCGTCGCGTATTCATCAACGCCAACCCTGCCGTAACAGTCGCTGCCTCGCGCATTATCCGTACACGAGCTGTACCGTACCCTGGCCATCCACGTCGCCGACACAATCCGTCTGCAGTGTCGCGTCGTCGCCCTTGTACAACACCGAGCGCATCATCTCAATGCTCTCATACTCCGATCTATCCGGCTGTCCCCCACGTCTGGCCGCCGGTCTGATCGTGAGCCGAATCCGTCGCCTCCGCAACGTCTTCAACAGCCATTACGCCAGTCCGATCGCCACGTCTAGCCGATCCTTACCGACCGCAGCCCATCAAACGGTCCAGGCCTCCTGCCCGAAGTGTCCGACACCATCGACCGCATCCGCGATCGCCGCCATGCTCCACCTTGCACCAATCGGACGTTCCCTGGCACCCGTCGAGCATGATCCTCGCACCTCCGGATGATCTTCCGCATAGCCTTCTCGCAACCTTGCTCATGATACCACTTGTTAGAATAAAACGCTAATGCAAGATCATAGACGACACACCGAGGCACGATATTTGTTAACGAGGTTCACCGATATGGCTACATCCTCGGGGCATGACTACGGGCGCTCCTCCCCAAGATACCGCAACACCGGCCGCCCGGGCGCCGGCACAAGCCGCCGGCTCCCCCGCGTACCTGTTGCTATCAAGTCGTCATTAGGTTACAACGTGTGGTGCCCCTCCGTATATAAGAGGCCTAGGATACAAGTGTCCGACTCCTACACAACTCGTACCTAACCACACCAATTACAACTCCAAGTCCACGTAACCCTTTGTGTACATAGTATATTCGACACAAATATAACATCTTCCCCACACTTGCCGGTCCACGACTTCACCGTCTCCGTCCTACCATATTGGCGGAAATCGCCGAAGCCGCAAGCCGCAACCATGAAACCTGTACCGAGGCCAGCCATCTTTTGCTCGGACCGGTGGCGCGCCGGCCCGAACCCCCAATCGAGCGGTGTTAAGCATCATGCACTAGCCAACGCAACCAAAAGTTCGAACTGTTGGAAATGGTTAGTACAATCCACATATACTGTAACACTTCCTCTCACGTGTGACGGGAAAGACAAGTCAACACGTGCAACCGGAAGAGAGCGGCGGTGCGTGAAACTCATGTATGACTCAAGAGGCCTCTACGTGGACACAAAGGGGGGCTATCAGCAGTTTGTCTAGGCTATTTTAGTCCTTAGACGTGGGATCGATGTAGGCCGCAGAATCGTTTTATTATACTGTGTCGGCAGGGTCTTGAACTCAAGACCTCCTAGCTCTGACACCATGTTAAGCTTCATACACTAGACAACGCAACAAAAAGTTTGAATTAATGGAAAGGGCTAGTACAATCCACATATACTGTAACAAGCGTATCTCTCTGGTCTTCGTTGGCGATGCCGGAGGAGACAATGCCAAGGAAGGAACATGATGAGGAGAGCAAAACCTCCTGATGTGGTCGCCTCTTCCTCTATGCCAACCACACACTAGTTACACACTAGTTACGCCCCCTGACCTTAACGCCTCCTAATAGGCTCTTTGATTTCGTCCTGGAGAACGACGCGAGGTGAATGGAGCCCCGGAAGAAACAAAGCTCGTTGCCGCCTCGACCAAAGCCTGAACCTACCCTATCTACATGCCGGAAACGTAGTGGTTGAAGAAGCAGTGAAAAGCCAAACGAAGCACGCACATGTAGCTGATGGAATCAAAGCCAGTTGCTGCTACACCATGCATGCACGCACGCACGTACCTGACGCATGCATGTGCGTGTCGTTGTATGTACTCCTCTTGGTCGAAATGGGTGATGTACGTGAATGTTGTTTGTTTAGTTGACCATGCACGATTACATACGTGAAGCAAGATCCCATCCTTTGGTGTTATCAAAAAAGAAAAGGAACAAAAACCGATCTTTCGACCTCGCCGGGAAGTGGGCCAGCCACCCGCACAAGAGGCCGTACGTGCACGTGGAATAATGAGAGCATCAACACGGTCGGAGAAACGGTGCCCGGAGTGGGTGATTGTGCCTCGCCATGCCAGAAAAGGGCAACCTCCGACGTTGAAGTTGACAGAGAGGCCTCCCTCACCAAGGACGCCGTTTTTCTAGGCCTTCCGGGGCGAGGTGGAGTGGGTCGGCGGCGGCGGTGAGGCCGAGCTTGGCGGAGACGGCAGCGTTCCACTCGGCGCCCGTGAGTTGGCGTGTTTTTGGTCTGGGAATGAATTTTAAATGAATTTTGTATCGTACAGCTCTGTTGACGCAAGGGGATGTGCTTTTTGTGTGGAGCGCTGTAGGTGGTGAAGGAAAACTCACTCTTCGGGCATTGTATACGAACGAGGTCTTTGGTCCAAATGAAGACGAAAAGGCCTCTTCAAAATTTTGTAAAAAGAACCATATTTTAAAATATTACCCTAGTGCTTCAGGTATGCAATGGTCTTTCTTTTTGGAACCTCGAAATAAGGAAATAAATAGCAAACGCCGGGCAACGAAAAGGAAATTTTGTAGTTCAAAATCATTATTTTTTAACCGTTTTAGTCTATACTCTATCTGACATGTTGGTAAAAAGGCATAAGCGTAAGCATCTGTTTTCTTTTCCACAACCATGGTTATACCTTTTTGAAAGCATGAAGCTGAGTGCTCACATTATGATGGATGTTCTTGCAGCATTGAGCACTGATTACTTGGGACTTCGGCAAGTTCTGAATTTCAGTTTCCCCTTTTGAAGATGAAGATTTTTTACTTCTGGATGTAATTTTTATTTTTGATGTTGTTTATATTATATTGACAGTTGATGATTTGATCGGATGTTTTTTCTCACTAAAAAAGATGAAGATTCTGAATGCTCTGAATGCAGTGCACACATCACCTGATGCTCATCAGAGCAGAACGAGCAGACGCCACCGACGCTAGCAGAGGGACCTTTATTGATGTTTCTCCCATGGATGTAATTAAGGGTATCATTGCAGACCTCACACTATGGTCTCACCGCCTTAGGAAGGTGAAGGACAAAGTTCACGCCGGCTTGTGGCGGGACTTCTTTGCTTCTCGCCTTGCCTTGTTTTTTAAAAAATAATTCTTTTGAAATATATTGTGGCCGAAGTTGGTTATTTTTGTTTTTCAAATAGTATGTAGCTATCTTTTTTGCGGGAATGTGGCTTTTTTTATACATGTATTTTTAATATCATATTGTTTATATATGCAACAAGAAAAATTTGAAGAGACTATGGCTATGCACAGGCGGTCAACTAGTAAGGATAGGGTGTGAGTGCGTGTGTTCACAGGAGTGAGTGTTTATGCATGTATGTGAATGTCAGCGATTGTAGTGTGTAAAAAGAAACACAACTGCAACATTCTCTGAAAAAACACAGCAGCATTGCACCCTAGAAAATTAAAAGAGCCTTCCAAGTTTTTGCGACCCACAGCGATAGGGCATGCTGGAGTTGCCTCGGCCAGATAGATGAGCTTCGGCCTCCAAAACCGAGAGCATACAGCGGGGCGAGGAAAAAATTGAGAGCGGCCAAGCAATTGGCCATGGGCTGCCTCAGCAAAGGCTCTTCGTCGTCCGTCAAATTTTATGAGACACCGGAGCAAAATTGATGACTAAAACCGAAGTATCAAATTTGGAGGAAAAGTATACAATATTCATAACATGATGATTCAAAGCTTAATATTTTTATGACACGATAAAGGGTTTCCCCCCGCTTTATATATAAAGCAGATGACCGATACATCCAGATTGGTGGGGCCACAACACAGCAAAGCCCAAAAGGAAAGACAAGAAGAAAAAGAAGAGAAACACTAGTAGAAAAGAGGGCTTTGGTCCACCCCGGGTTAGCCCATTAGTCCCGATTCAGTCTAGGGGCCACGTGGGCCATTTGTCCCGGTTCGTCTGGACCTTTTAGTCCCGGTTGATGCCACGAACCGGGACTAAAGGGTGCGATGGCCATTAGTCCCGGTTCGTGGCACCAACCGGGACTAAAGGGTTAGACCTTTAGTCCCGGTTCGTGCCACCAACCGGTACTAATGGGGTTTGAGGCATTAGTACCGGTTCATGGCACGAACCGGTACTAAAGGTCCCATTTTCAAACTCCACCCCCCCTGGATTGCCTCTTCAGTTTAAAAAAATAAAAGAAAATGATGAAAATGTCGAAAAAATAAAAGAAAATAAGTTTTCCATATGATATGTGGTCTAGTTGTTGGAAAAATTTAAAAATATGAATTTCGACTTTATTTGCAAAATCTCTCTAGAATTTAGTAAAATGGGCATAACTTTTGCATACTGACTCGAATGAAAAAGTTTTTTATATGAAAAATCATCTACTCGAAAAGTTACATCCAAGTTTAACGGGGGGAACCCCGTTAAACATTTTTAGAATCCTCAAAAACCTAACAGAAAAAAAAAGTTACGGGGCTTTTAAGATCTAGAGTGGAAAAAATCGAAAAAATTTCAAACTGTGGTCAAACAATGGTCAAACTAATTATTCTAGAATATTAGTGTTACTAAATAATTATTTCAGTTATTTTGGAATTTGGTCAAATCTGGTCAAACGGTGGTCAAACTAATTATTCAAGAAATATTAGTGTTACTAAATAATTATTGTTTTTTAAAACAATAGTTTCAAACTCAAACAGTGAAATGTGTCACTTCATGCTGACGCAAAATTCCTGAGGGTTAATAGGATTGACATCTTACTATTGTCAGCAAAACAACAAGTGCAGACTTGGAAACGAGGGAGAATAGAACCCGAAAGTTAAGCCTGCTCAGGCTGGGGGAGTGGGAGGATGGGTGACCGTTCGGGAAGTTAGATGATTAGGAATGATGAGGGGTGATTAGAGATTAGAGGATAAATTGAGCAGTGATGAGGGGTGGTGATTAGAGATTAGAGGTTAAAATAATTCAGAAATTTGAAAATAAAAAAAATTCAAAAAAAATCATAAAAAAATCAAAAAATTTCCTTTAGTCCCGGTTGGTGTTACCAATCGGGACTAAAGGTGGAGCTCCACGTGGCCGCGACCTTTAGTCCCGGTTCCAGTTTGAACCGGGACTAAAGGGGGAATGCATTAGTAACGACCCTTTAGTCCCGGTTCAAGAACCGGGACTAAAGGCCCTTACGAACCAGGACTAATGGCCCCTTTTCTACTAATGAAATAAATACCGACACCGGCAGATCAACGGAGAAACGAAGCCCGGCAACCGCTGCAACCTCCGAAGAAGTACCACCACGCTCCCAGCATCCCGAAGCGCCGTGCACCAAGCAACACCTTCAAGAAGGGATGAGACGGCGTTGCCGTTGTTGCCCGAACAAGTTCTAGGGTTTCCCTCGGTACACGGGGGATAGTGGGAAAGGGATACACCCGACGCCCATCAGGAAGGATCGATGGCGCCTGCAGGCGTCACCGCGTCTGTGCCGGACAAACCGACAGGGATTTCTCCCGATCCACGACCACCACCACCACCCCAGGCATTTCGACATACACCACCCTAACACCCGCCCCCCCCAGCGTGTGCCACCACGATTACCGGGCAACCCTCACCGCCTCACTAGAGCTGCCAACACGAGACCTAGAGATGGAAAGGGAAAAACGGCCACGGGAGCGACCACAACGCGACCGGAGGAAGCGGACAGCCTCTACCACCTCAGCGGGGCCGACCGGACGCGGCGACAAGGACTTGTCGGGCACTGATTGCCCGGCTGGGCCCACTTGGACCCGGACAGTCCTGCCACCAGCTGCAGCGCACCGATCAACGAAGCCCTAACCGCCCGAGACCGCCGCCACCATGCCACCACCAAGGAACGATGTCGCCGAATGCCGAGCCACTGGCCCGCCCAACCCGGATGAGGCCCAAACGGGCCCAGATTTGGGTTGGGCGGGCGTCGCCAGGCCCAACACCACCGCGCCGCCCCACGGCCAACAGCCGCACCGCCGTGTCGAGAACCACCGCGGCCCGCGGCATCACCATCGACGGGCAGCACCGAAGCCGGCCGAGGCGTACCGCCGCCAGCCACCACCGCCCGAGTAGGGGAGGGCCGCGCGCGGGAAGGGGCATGTCCACCGCCGCCAGCACCACGCGGCCGAGGACCGGTGGCGCTCGTTGATAGCGGTGGGAGGAGGAAGGGGCGAGGGAGAGAGTTGGAGGGGCGCGAGGGAAGGGCCCCCGGTCGCCTCGCTCGGGGAGGCGACACGGGGGTACGGGGAAGGAAGGGGGAAGGAGCCGGTGGCTTCGGCGGGCTCCGGCCGCTGCGGCGGCGGCTCCGCGCGGGAGAGCCGCCGCCGGCGGCGGGGGAACCGTAGGAGCGGGGAGAGTTTTGTGCTTTTGCCGATTAATATTTTTATTATTTCCGCATAACTAGGTAGTCCTCTAAGTGAGCATGCCTAAACCTGAAACCCTGAATATATAAAGGTCAAAACAGATATTTAATGACCACCCTAAACCCAGAATATTAGGTATTTTTTGTCTAAAAACTCAGCAAACATGTACTTGTTTAATTTTGAAAAGACAAATACACTTTATACAAAGGAAAGGACGGAATATAATGTAGTTTTCTTAGTTAAGTGAAACTATACACAACCTACCTGGGTCTATGCATGTGTGCAAGTCACCTCATGGCTGAGGTGACGTAGTGCACAGACAACTCATTTATTAACATGATACAGGTTAACAGATCGAGTTACTTTTCAGTAGTCGGATTATAGTAAGCGTCCACGCAAGTGATTTAAGTATGGATAAAGCATTATACCATTAGGTGACAAGATCAACAAATCATATGCTAATTTATCTCCCAGGAATGGCCTGCCAACTTTGCGTTCAAGATCTTTTCTTTACCCAAAAAAACTTTCCGATCAACACTTGAACCAACTCTAGCTACCACTCAATTATTGTCTAGTGCCCGGTACCTGCTTTACTTAATGATCCTTGAAAACTTGATACGTATGTGCACCATAAGAGTTGGCATGTTGCATTTCTCACTCTTTTATCACAACGCACGACTGACCGCTGCAACTATGCATACGTAAGCACTCATGGTTTAATGCAAACTTGCTCGCTCGAGCTGGTTGTTCAAACACTCCTAAATTAATTCTCCATTTTATACCATACATGTGGACCAATTTTTATAAACCTAAGTAGCTTTTGCTCGTAATTAACGTTGATATGGCAAGGGATGGATGTGGACCAAACATAACTAGGTAATCAAAGAAAAAAATCTACAGTAAAAAACAAGCATTTTGGACACTTGTAACCACCAATAGTTTCTAAAACGTTGATTTCCCCAGTTTCTTCACTTGTAACCACGAACAGTTTCTAAATATTTCAGTCAGATGTACAGAAATCATACGTACAGATTTATCTTCAAAAATGTTTACATAATATAACAAAAATTCTGTTATGTTTTCTGAATATGTTTTAACAAAAATTAAGGATAAAATATATAAACATTTAAAATTTGAAAGACCATGTCAACATGCAAAGCATGCACACACTTTGCATGAAAAAAAATTGCAGGTCGATACACATCATCCGATCATAATACATTAAAAACCAGAATGCCAGCTTCCAAACTTCAAAGGGAGCTAGACAGTGGGTTCATATCAATGTTTTCCTGGTGGTTGTGGCTATATTGTCATGCAATCTTCTAGAACAAAGTTTATTAAGTGATATTGTGCATACTCCAACTAATTGCATCCATCCATTCATGCAAGTGACCTATGGTGACATAGTAGAGACAACTAATTTGGTTTCTTACGGTAGATGTCAACAAATCGAGCCACTTTTCAGTAGCCGACTTTTAGGTTAGCTAGTAAGCACGCATCCATGTAACTAAAATACTTGTAAAGAATCTTGGGCTAGCACTAGCTAGTGACAAGATCCACAAATAGTACCTTAATTAATGTTCAAGAATGGAGACTGCCAACGTTGGGTTCAACACCTGAACTAACTCTAGCTACCCCTCACTTCAATCATTGTCTAGTGGCCGGTACTCGTGAGCACACCATCGTGAACTTCCTTATCTCCTTTTCGCGGTGGCAAAATGAACTCGAGAATTTTAAAGTGACAATAGTACAACCGACTCAGATGTCATGTTTGAAAATGATGTGTTTTTTGCATAGAAATATCTGCATGATCAGATGATTGCTCTCCACGGCCAAAAAGAAACCCAACTTTCTAACTCATCCCACTCATAGGCACATCATACTAATTAGTTGGCATAGCTTTACATTTTGAACTAAATAACTTTTCCTTTTTTCTCTTTGAGATGTTGAATTAATTAGTTGGGAAAGGGAACAATGATGTTTAGCTTTCGTCTCATAATCATGTTGTGGTTATGCTCTGTATGCAAACATCTTTCATCGCAGACTATATGTTGTGATATAGTATTAGAATGTTCCTTGTAGGAGTAACACCTATTTGCATGGGGAATATATACTTTGTTTAGTTCTCCTGGTAGCCCATGTCCTGTACTTTTGCATGCAATCAGTATGGATTGTCTTACAAATAGATGGACCAGCATTTATTATATGTGTGGCACAAGAAACATTGCCCGACCTCAAGATGGGGATGTTGCAATGCGAGGGCTCACCGGGACATCACCGGTGGGGAGGAACGGATTTGACTGGATCAGGTTTGGGGAACAACGTGAGAAGAAGAGCACTATCACACTAGAGGTGGAGGAGGAAGGGCACAATTGAATTTCAATAGCCCGAGTAAAATCGACCAAAAGTTTTCTTAAACGGGATTGCTAAATCCCGGTCGATCGAGACTAAACGGAGTCTCAGTCATTGCTATATTCACAAGATTTTATGTGAAGATCCGTGCTATTGATTATTTATTTATTTTTCATATGTTATGTCACTTCACTCAGAATTGGTTAACTCTCAGCCAACTAGATCTAGCCACATCCTTTCTTAAAAATAAATCGTCTGGTCCCTAAAGATGAAGGACAAAAGACAGGCGGATCAAATCTACATGCAAAAGGCCTTTCTATTAAGCCAAGAGAACACATCATGCACTCTAAAAGTCCCAATCATTAAAGATCTATATGAGAATTAACTACCCAATTAACTAAGTCTCATCTAAGTGATAATAGCATGAAAAAAGAAAAAGAAAAAAAGAAAAATCCACACAAATCTCCATGTAAAAACAAACGATAATGGTAACTGGTTGTTGTAGGGGGGATGGCACGCGAATCATCTTTGCTTTCAGTTTTAGCTGTAAAATGAGATCAAACGGCGAAAAATTTTGCCTTCATAGAGAGAAACTGCCATGTCACCTGAATAAACTGCCTCTTCTCCCTCAACTAAAACTGCTAGGTGAACATTTGCAAATGACACCTTCCCTGGCAAACGTTCACCGGTTATGGGTGTCCAAATCAAATGGCTGAGACTTACATCGTGTTTGCCAATATTTAGGAAGGGGAATGGGAGTTTATAGTAGGGAGTTGTATTAAGATTAGACATGGGATGAGTCGTTTTATTCTCAATCCTCTGTTTGACGCAAGATAGGAATTATGTGTGAGAATTGAGGAGAAACTGTATTTCCTTGTTTGGTTCGTGGGAATTGAAAGGGACTGGACAAAGGAAGTTAACATAAATTATGATGAACGGTAAAGATCGAGTCACTAAAACAATTCCCTTCCAACTCCCAATCCTCCCTCTTAATAAAACGGTGGGAGCTGGAGTCTCAAGTCCTATGACTATTCTCTTATGAATTTCCAATCCTTCCAACCAAACAATAGATCTAAAGTCTTGTACTCCTTCAATTCTCATTCCCTAGCTCTAATAACCCCAACCAAACAAGCTGTTAGTTAATTCTCATCTACATGCAAATTAGCAAATCTGAGCACTAAAAGTGGTCAAAACTAACAGCAGGTCACTAATTTGCCTTCGACGTTACCATCAATGGACTTTTATAAACAGTGTGCGTTACCGTGGCAAACACACAAGAGCCGAAAGGTTATGCGTGAACCACACTGGCTAGTGCTGCACAACACACTTGCCACCCACGCACCGTGGAACTCATAAATCCTTCGTCGTTTCCACAAACACTTGGGACCCAAGATCTTAGCTCCCTTGAAGCGTACGTGCGCACCATGGCCATGCAAGCCGCAATCACCACCACGCTTCTTCTGCCCGTCGCCCTCCTCTTCGTCTCCGCCGTGATCATGTCCGGCGCTTCGGCTTCGTCACCGTCGTCACTGCGGTTCCACTACATCGACCCTCGCAACTTCACCATGGCTGCGCCCACGTCACCATCCCCCTCCTCGTTGTCGCGCCGCGATGGCCGCCCCTCGCTTGCGCTGCTGCACCGCGACGCCGTCTCCGGCAGGACGTACCCGTCGACGCGGCACGCCATGCTTGGTCTCGCGGCAAGGGACGGCGCGCGGGCACAGTACCTCCAGCGCCGCCTCTCGCCGACGACGATGACGACGGAGGTGGGGTCGGAGGTGGTGTCGGGCATCTCCGAGGGCAGCGGCGAGTACTTCGTCCGCGTCGGCGTGGGGTCGCCGCCCACGGAGCAGTACCTGGTCGTGGACTCCGGGAGCGACGTCATCTGGGTGCAGTGCCGCCCCTGCGCCGAGTGCTACCAGCAGGCTGACCCACTCTTCGATCCGGCAGGGTCGGCGTCTTTTGCCGCCGTGCCGTGCGGCTCCGGCGTATGCAGGACGCTACCCGGAGGATCCTCCGGCTGCGCCGACTCCGGAGCGTGCCGGTACCAGGTGTCGTACGGGGACGGGTCGTACACCCAGGGCGTGCTCGCGATGGAGACGCTCACGTTCGGGGACAGCACGCCGGTGCAGGGCGTCGCAATCGGCTGCGGCCACCGCAACCGCGGCCTCTTCGTCGGGGCGGCCGGCCTGCTCGGCCTCGGCTGGGGCCCCATGTCGCTCGTCGGGCAGCTGGGCGGCGCTGCCGGCGGCGCGTTCAGCTACTGCCTCGCCAGCCGCGGTGCCGACACCGGCGCCGGGTCGCTCGTGCTAGGCCGGGACGATGCCATGCCGGTGGGCGCCGTGTGGGTGCCCCTGCTGCGCAACGCGCAGGAGCCGAGCTTCTACTACGTGGGCCTGACGGGCCTCGGCGTCGGCGGCGAGAAGCTCCCGCTACAGGACGGGCTCTTCGACCTCACCGAGGACGGCGGCGGCGGCGTGGTGATGGACACCGGCACGGCCGTGACGCGGCTTCCGGCCGACGCCTACGCTGCACTGCGCGACGCGTTCGCGGACGCCGTCGGCGGTGACCTCCCGCGCGCTCCGGGCGTGTCGCTGTTGGACACGTGCTACGACCTGAGCGGGTACGCGAGCGTGCGCGTGCCGACGGTAGCCCTCTACTTCGGGCGGGACGGCGCGGCGCTGACGCTGCCGGCGAGGAACCTACTGGTGGAGATGGGCGGCGGCGTGTACTGCCTGGCGTTCGCGGCGTCGGCGTCGGGGCTGTCCATCCTCGGCAACATACAGCAGCAGGGGATCCAGATCACCGTCGACTCCGCCACTGGTTACGTTGGCTTCGGACCCGCGACGTGCTAGTATCCTAGTTCTGCTGCCACGTCAAACGTAGAGGATTGAGTAGGCCCGCTTATGTATATACGCCATGGGATCGTATTGTACGATGTATAACTATATGTAGGTAAAGTATATGCGTCGAACCAACATGGGGTTAGATGGTTAGGAGGACCGTGGTATCCCACTAGGGTTCAAGTCCTGATGCTAACATTTATCCTGAATTTATTTCAGAATTTTCGGCGATGCACCCTAAGTATATCGGTAACCCACAAATTTTCTCCCGCATCAGTGCAAACAGACTTCATTCATGCAAACACGGCGAGTTTTCATTAAATTTCAAACATTTAGAATAAAAAAAACTATTGCGGCCGCCGGCGTCCAAGCCCTTGTTGTTCCCTTCTGAGACCGCCTACTCCATCCGCCGTCTCGACAAGCACCGGCGATAAGACCCGTGAAGTGAAGGTGTGGTCTCTGACGAGTAAGAGTACCGCATGGGACACAAGGCCTTGCCCGCGGGTCTACTCATCCTTATAGGAGTCCGCGATGAAAATGCTGGCGCTCGCGTTGCCGTCGTCCCACCAGGCCGCCGGATAGTTCATCGGCGGCGCGTAGGAGGCACAACTGGTGTTGTTCTCCTCCACGATCGTCTGGAGCTGCGTCTCCACGGTGGCCGTTTCCTGGCGAGTGGCGGCTTAAGTGCATACGGCCTCGTAGATGGTAGGTTGCTCTGCGACTAAGTTGGGGTTCGCCGCGGCCATGGCCGCCACGGCCTCCTCGCTCGCGCGCTCGCCGTAGATCAGGTCCTCCGCCAGCCGGTGCTGCTCCAGGAGAAACAGGTTGTGACATTGTTCCTCTTGCGCCTGTTGGAACACCAACATAGAAACCGGTGTAGGCTGCACCTCTGCCATGACGGGGTTATAGCACTTGCACCTGCTCCATGGTGAAGCCGGCGTGAACAAGCGCGGGCACCGGGGAGGTGTCGTCGGAGCCTGTTTCCATGGTGGGGTCATCCTCATCGTTGGAGACGTTGGGGGAGCTATCCAGCAAGCTGGCCTCAATCCGCCTGGCACGACAGCTCTGCCCGGCGGCCGCAAGGGAGGCCACCTCGTGCTTCATCTTCGTGGAAAGTCTCTCCCATAGAGCTTCGCTGCCTGTAGTCATGGCGGATGCGGTGCAAGGGAGGAGGATGGGGAGCAGCTTGTGTTGTGATGTGGAGTTAGCCGGGTGTGTCCGCCTTTAAATAGCAGATTTCGATGAGGCTAGGCGTCCAGGTGTGTCAATGCACAGCGCCGGAGTGGGTTTCTCGGGCGGCGAGCCTGCTAAATAGCGGCATACGAAAGATATTCGTCTCGACCTGTCCAGTAACGCGTCTCCGGCATTGAACATGCACGAACACCGGGGACACGTCATGGGCGGCGCCCTTGGCTGGCGCGCTGCTTTAATAGCAGATGCAGTGAGAAGTCGCGTCCGCTCTACAACGGCATGATTGCGGGCAGCTAGCGCCAGACAGGAACGTGTGCGGCCCGGGGAGGAGGGGATTTGGGTGGGCTAGGATGGTCAGAAGAGGGCGTGGGTGATGTCCGGACGCCCGCAAAGCCCCTCACGTTTGTCTCCTGTTTGCGGGAGAAAGTACGTTCGGACCGCCCCGTGGACAAATACAGGACCACGTTGGATGGCACAACACGTCCGGACTGCGCGATCAGGACGGTTGGGGCCGGTTTGAGGGTCGGCGTTGGAGCCGCCCTTAGTAATTGCAAATGAATATGTGGTTGGATGGTTAAAAGGACAATGGTATCCTTAGTCCACCATGGTTCAAATTCTGGTGCTTGCGTTCCCCTTGATTTATTTTAGAATTCCTGATGATGCGCGTTTAACGAGAGGAGATGTTCATAAGAATAGAATGAGTGTATGCGCGTGTATATAAACGCTTGTGTCTATAACGTGTTAAAAAAGGTACGTTAGTAATTGTAAGAGTCTAGTGGAGAGGAGCAAGGCAACTTGTAAGTGTTGCATGCAAGAACAAAGATGAATAATTGATGATTTTAATTCCTAGCAGTTATTTTTACGTGAATGCCGGCCCCAATTTGGGCCGGCCACTAGTCGACCGATTGACCCAATAACAACTATTTAGATTGGATCTTTTCTCTCTCATGCAGGTTAACCCCACCTTCCTCCCGTATGAGCCGGGCTCGATGCACACGCACCCTCCCTTATGGCGCCTCCCTCCCGCCCAGTGACCACCCCTCGCCGCTCGTCCTCACCGGCCACCACAACCTCGCCATCGCTCGCAGCACCCCGCCGCACCTGCACTGCCACACCTTTAGCTCAAAGCCCCCAACTATCGCTTGCTCTGACACCGGTTGTAGCACAACGCCAGGGGTTCCAGCTTCTGCTCCCCTGGTTGCAGCTTTGTGCCCGAGGTTGAAACTCTCTCGCCGGCCGATTCAACACGCGGTCGTTCCGGGGTGTAGCTCCGTCGACGGCTGGTTCCAACATGTCACTATCGTGGTTACAACATCTGGGTGTGACACGCATTTCGTCTCCAGCACCGACTGCTATGGTTAGCAGCACACTCCGTGGTTGCAACTTCTTCTTCAATGGATGCATCTTTTGCATCGACCAGTTCCAGCTTCTGCAGCCATGGATGCAGACCCTTCTGCTATGGATGCAACTTTTTTCTTCAATGAATGCAACTCTGTCACCAGCCTGGTTCCAACATGGAGCTGCTGTGGTTGCAGTATCTCTGGTGGACGATTCCAGGATCAAAATACTACGAGCAGTAGTTCGCTTGATAGCATATCCATGGCGGCTTCCCTCATGCAATGTGGTCATGATGTGTGCACTGATTGGTCGAGGAGGTGGTGTGGGGGTGGCGCCCAGTTCGCCGGAGTGAACCAGGGGTGCGCGTGCTGGTGGGTTTTCGCACATGGTGGTGAGGGGCGGCGGGCGGAGACCGCGCTCCTGCAGAAACTCTGGCTCACCGGGGTGGAAGAAACCGGCGGGCGGGGTCAGCGGAGGAAGTGGGCGCGGGCGCTGCGGTTGTGGGTGCCGAGCTGCGCGGGATTGGGGCTAGTTGGTTGGCAGGATCTGGAGGAAGAAGAAACCGAGCCGCGTGGCCACCAGCGAGCGCGGGCACGAGGCGACCGGCCAACCGATTTAAATCGTTAGACTTTATTTTCTTTCTGTCACGCATCAACGAACCAGAGTCCGGTTGTTTAAAGTTTTTAACATTCTTTTTGGAAAAAGCACGTCAATAAATCTAATATTGCATAAAAGGAAAAAAAATGTTGTATGCAAAAATTTGGCTAAAGAGTATTTTGAATTTCTTCTAACGGTTTTGCTAAAACTCAGTTAGCTGAGAAACAAATTGGTCTCATTCACATCTTTGACCATCCGATCTTAAGGTGTTGAGATTCGTGTGTGCTGTTTTTTCGCACGGAGCCACGCGAGCGCGGGAGCCCAAGTTGTTTCGTTTCGTCGCTCCGTTTGTCCACGCTGCAGCGACACACCAATGCACTACCAGGCGCCAGCTACCATAGTCCACACTCATGTCTTTTTTTTTGCGAGAAGGGTATGATTTTATTCCTCTGAAATAGGGTTACAGTCCGCTAAAACAAAATTAGAAACATTGTCTAGAACACGGTGCAACCAAAAAGCGGTGCGACCTCCAGATCTACTAATATTAGCTAAACTATAAGCAACACTATTTTGAATGCGATCAATCTTGTGCGGAATAAAATCACGGGGTTCCAAAAGCTTCTTGACTTCCATTATAAGGTGTCCATAGGCAGATTTATTCAGAGAATCATCCAACAACGCAGCAATGACAACAGCACTGTCAGATTGAATCACAATGGGTAGCTCTGACTGTTGTAAACTGAATGAGACACCTTCCAATACTGCACTTATTTCAGACTCCAGTGCATCCTGACAATGAAACAGGTATCTATAGGCTGAGAAAATGACTCCACCATCTGAGTTTCTCAATACCATACCTGAGCCCGCTGATCTGGTTTCCTTGACGAAGGGTCCATCTACCGATAGCGCAACCCAGCCAGGCAGGGGTTTTGGCCATGATTTCTTTTGCTTCACCACAGGAAACACCCTATAGGTCTCTCTGATGTTCATCTTCCCTTTAATAATATCCTCTATCCCATAGTTCTGTACCTGAGTATAGGAACTTAAATAGCTGCACAAGAAAGTCCTTGATATTTCTGTAGATGGAGTCGACTTGCCATGAAGTGTTTCATTCCGTAAACTCCATATCCTCCATAATAGCATGATTATCATTGCTCGAACTTCTTCTTTCTGAACTGATAAGATACTAAACAGCCATTCTTTCCCTGTCTCCAACAACAGTTCCTTCGCTGGCAGGGGCCAGACCCGGCGCATCTCATCCCACAACTCCACCGACCTGGGACATACGATCAACGAATGAAACGAGCTGTCGTCTGACTCCCCACACAACCGACAGGTTGCAGAAACTGGGATATGGTGACGAGCTTTGCATGCGTTGGTGGGTAATGCATCAACAAACACACGCCATGCAAAGTGTCGCATCTTGTTCGGAACTTTGGCCTGCCATACAAGATTCCAGTGTGGTCGATCCCCCGCGGGGTACAAACTGCATGCACCAGCTGCATGGAGCTGAACGTGATCCTGCATGGCCAACTGATAGGCCGATTTTACTGAAAATTGGCCAAACTTCCCCGGGAACCAGGCGATGAAATCATCTTCCTGTCTTGGTGATGTTCGGATCCCACTAATGTAATGCACATCAGCCGGCAAAAAGAATTTGTTGAGCAACTCACTGTCCCACGTTCCATTCTCTCTAATAAAATCTGAAACTTCGTTAAGTCGGCATCTTCCCTTCGGCGTTATTGGCCTCACTCATGTCTTTTTTCTTTGTCAGCTCTTTTTTTTATGTGTGCATGTTAGTAGGAAAAGCAACCCTGCCGTTCTTAATTACCGTGACAAATGTTTCTTCCTTTTTTGGCTGCGTTCTTCTGTTGTTATCTTTTGATTTCTCTTTTCTTTTTCATTTTTTCATTTTTATTTTTATTCTTTATTTGTAAAAACTTGTAACTAATTCTAGTTAGATGCGTTTTTTGCTATTATTCTTTAAAATTTGATGAGGTTTTCTTAAGTTTGAAATGTACAACTAGATAAATCTTTGTTCCCTTCACTGATATTATACGTCGGTGTGGATAAAATTAATCTGTCGGATGGAGTTTTTTTTATTGTTGTAGTTGCAATCACCCAAACCCGAACACAATTGCAACTCAGCACACCCAAGCGCAACTCCATGACATATGATGTGACCATAATCATGGGCTCGGGGTAAGAGTTGTCGACGCCGATGAATTCGGTTGCATTTTTATTTTATTTTTAGGAATTTTTTTGTAGTTGCAACCGTTCCAACCCATGCACAATTGTATCTCAGCACACCCAACCGCAACTGCAGGTCATATAATGTGACCGCAACCAGGGGGGATTGGGGAGGGTCGTCCGCGCCGATGAAACCGGTTCCTTTTTTAGTTTTTCTTAGGTCTTTTTGTTGTAGTTGCGACTGCTCCAACCCGAACGCAATTGCAACTCAGCACACCCAACCGCAACTACGGAACATATAATGTGACCGCAACCGAAGGTCAGGGGGATGGTTGTGGGCGCCAATGAAATCAGTTCCAATTTTTTTGTTAGGTCTTTTTGTTGTAGTTGCAATCGCTCCAACCCGAGGGCAATTGCAACTCAGCACACCCCAACGCAACTGTAGGCCATATAATGCGACTGCAACTCGGGTTCGGGGGAAGGGTTGTCGACGTCGATGGAATCAATTCCCTTTTTATTGTTCGCACTTACTTCCTTGTAAATACAAGCACCTCTGGTTTCCTCGATGAAATACAAGCAATTGTGGGGCCCACATGTCCTTGCAAGTGGACCACCGACTTGCAACTAGGGGTGTTTACTTGACGTCACTTGCAACTCACCCTTGGACTTGCAACTGGTCTGGTTTTTGTGTGTTGTTTCGTAATTGCCCCAGTTGCAAGTCCACCATCGACTCGCAACTGTGGGGCCCGCATGTCACATGAAAGTGGACCATCGACTCGCAACTAGGGGGTGTTTACTCGATGCCACTTGCAACTCAACCCTGGACTTGCAACTGGTCTGCTTTTTGTGTGTTGTTTTGTAATTGCCCTAGTTGCAGGTCCACCATCGACTCACAACTGTAGGGTCGGCATGTCACTTGCAAGTGGACCATCAACTTGCAACTAGGGGTGTTTACTCGATGTCACTTGCAACTCAACACTGGACTTGCAACTAGGCAGTTTTTGGTGTGTTGTTTCGTAAATGCCCCAGTTGCAAGTCCACCATCGACTCGCAACTGCGAGGGCTCGCATGTCACTTGCAAGTAAACCATCGACTTGCAACTGGTCTTGTGTGTTGTTGTTGTTGCCCTAGTTGCAAGTCCACCAACGACTTGAAACTATGCGGCCCACATGTCACTTACAAGTGGACCATCGACTTGCAACTGGAGGTGTTTACTCGATGTCACTTCCAACTCAACCCTGGACTTGCAACTAGGCTGTTTTTTGTGTGTTGTTTCGTAATTGCCCCAATTGCAAGTCCACCATCGACTGGCAACTGTGAGGGCCCGCATGTCACTTGCATGTTGTTGTTGTTGTTGGTTGTTGTTTGTTGTTGTTGTTGTTGTTGTTGTTGTTGTTGTTGTTGTTGTTGTTGTTGTTGTTGTTGGGGGTGTTTATTCGATGCCACTTGCAATTCAACTCTGGAATTGCACTGGTCTGTTTTATGTGTGATGTTTCGTAATTGCCCCAGTTGCAAGTTCATGATCGAATCGCAACTGCGAGGGCCCGCGTGTTACTTGCAAGTAGACCCTTGACTTGCAACTGGGGGGTGTTTACTCGATATCACTTGCAACTCAACCCTAGACTTGTAACTCGGCTATTTTTGTGTGTTGTTTCGTAATTGCCCCAGTTGCAAGTCCAGGGTCGAATGACAAATGCAAGGGACCGCATGTCACTTGCAAGTAGACCCTCGACTTGCAAATGGGGTGTTTTACTCGAGGTCACTTGCAACTCGACCCTAGACTTGCAACTGGGTTGTTTTCTGTGTGTTGTTTCGTAATTGCCCCAGTTGCAAGTCCATGGTCGAATCACGACTGCGAGGGCCCGCATGTCACTTGCAAGTAAACGATCGACTTGCAACTGGGCTTTTTTGTGTGCAACTTGTAATTGCCTCAATTGCAACTCCACCATCGACTCGCAACTGTGGGGCCTGCATGCCACTTGCAGCTCGACCCTCGACTAGCAAATGGTCTGTTTTTTGTGTGTTATTTTTGTAATTGTCCCAGTTCCAAGTTCACCATCAACTCGCAACTATGGGTCCCACATGCCACTTGCAACGTGACCATTGACTTGCAACTTGTGGTTTTTACTCGATGCCACTTGCAACTTTACCATGGACTTGGCAACTGGCCTGTTTTTTGTGTGTTGTTTCGTAATTCCACCCCGACTTGCAACTCGATGGATGTAGTTTCTAATCACCGAAGTTGAAGTCAATCGTGTATTCACAACTCGGGGGTCTAGTTCGTATTCGCTCCCAATTGCAAGCGCACCATCAACCATGTTTTGTTCTTTATTTTTGTGACAATCGCAATTTGATAACTGATATGCAACTAGGGGCCTCTGTCTAGCTTAGAACTTCCAACTTTGTGGTGGTTGTACGTTTAACTGGCCTAGCTGGAATTCGACCGTTCACTCACAAGTTTTTTTGTAGTTGCAACCGCCCCAAGCCGGCCGCAACCGCAACTCAACACACCCAAGTGCACCCGCAAGATGTGTGGCGTGACCACAACTCAGCGTCTTTTCTCTTGTCTGTACACTAGGCCCTCATCTTCTTTTCTCTTTTTTTCTTAAATAACATTTTTGCTAAGAGGCAGACAACCCAAAACAAACAACCCAAAAAGGCCCACAGGACAAAGGCCCAGAAGCACAGAGTCCGTTGGATACAATTGTTTTTCCTTTTTCAGAACTGGACACGCAACCACGCGGATTCGCGATGTATTTTTTTTACGATAATTATTATTGTCTAGATGTATATATTTCTTTCATAGTACTTGCACCCCAATACAATTGAATCATTCATTCTATGGGACGTTTTATACACTAGTTTTTTTCTGCTTATATTACAGTCACTTTTTTGTACTGCTCAAGTGCAATATTTTTGTGATTCCAAAAAAAGTGCAATATTATTTTCACGCTAGCTAATTTTCCAACTTTGTCAGTTTTCATTTAAAAAAAGGTTGGGCTCAGCAAGCTCGTAATATACGAGTCTAATACATAGTAGTTATAAGACAAATAGAAAAAGGGTGTGGCAATCGACTCATGATATGCTTATCTGTGAATGGTGGTAGGATCGTGATATGCTCAAATATGAGTGTTTTCATATATATTTTTCATAAAAAAGGCCTTTATTTGTTCCAAATGCATGAAAACACATAAACACAGGATAGAAAAGAAAAGAGACAAGACCACGGACACACAGAGCAGCGCACTAGGAGCCCATATTTGCTACCCAGACAACGCACGTACGAAGAAAACTGGCCTACCGAGAAAACTAGACGACGCACGTTCAGGATTGATACACGATGACGCCTGCCTGACATCAGCTGACTGAGACCAAATTAAATCTCATTCAGCTGAGTTCCAGACGCTCCCTTCTTCTAATGTACAACCCATATATAGCCGCCAAAAAACTTGTTCATTGCAAGTAAAAAGTTGCCATCATTGCTGCCTTTCCCAACCAACTGTTTTTTTAATTATATACGTTGTGTGCCTATGAGCGGGATGATTTTTATTGGTGACTTTGTAGACTGTGGAGAGGGACCATTCATCTGATCATGCAATAACAAACGTCATTGTCCAAACCATGATACGTGTGTGTCGATCGTACTTTTGCCTGGGAGATTTGTGCGCTCACCGCTAACAGCCACTTAGACCATTCTAGTGAGATTATCTAACGAAGATTGTACTACGGCAAGAGATTTTTTTTGTCAGACCAGAAACATATTTTTTGTCATATCACTGATAGGCAGGTTGAATACACCTGCCGACGGGTACACCAACCGGACGGCTATTCTTCATCTAACACTTGTTGTGCCGCAGTTCGGTCAGGAGACACGTCAGCTCTAAAGGCCCGCTTGAAAGCCATCTCCGTGTTGTCTACCTTGACGGCATGAACTATGGTAGCATATGGATACAGATGCCTCATGAAAAATAATAATTTGAAATATCTACATTGATTTTTTTTCTCCTCAGTGTAATCTACTATTAGTGGGCCTCCTCAAGCAATACACACATACATGTCTTGCATTTTTACTCTTCACTTCAACTTTTTCAGCTTTTTACACCTGACCATTTTTTTTCTCCAAGCACCCACCTCCTACAGAGGATCTCGCTTCCTCATCTGAACCTATTTTTCCTGACATCTAATCCTACATGGCATGTGAGGCATCACCCTAAGGCTATGAATTGGTCATGCCCTGGCGTTATCCGGACTCCGGAGCATCCCCATTATCCATATCATTCTGGTGTTCTATATGCTTGGGAATTCCACATCACATTCAAATCCGAGATCATCCTGCATCACACCCAATACGCAAATTATGGCAAATCGAGTGTATGTGTGAAAGAAGCAACCGCCACTTTTTCTGGCTCCGCGGTTCATCTGATGAAACGACAAAAACGTGTTACACATCAATTTTCCTTATATTAGCTTCAACACAATCAATATTTCTTGACTTCAGAAACATGCACTGATTAAAATGTAATATCAAAACACATGAAGAAGGATTGGCGCATCTAGTACATTGAAGAAAATGTCTCGTAAGGCATTAAGAGACCATCTTTCGACAAAGAGAAATATATATCTCTTACTTCATTAAAATTCTTACTAAACAAGCAATGCGCCAACTATTCACAACCTTTCAAAGTAAATATTATTGCGAAACCTAAGATAATTGAAGACAGGGCATTCATGAAGAAACTTGTTGTGGACGAGCTCAACATGGTGGTGTTGGGGATATATTTCTTGGAATTGCACTTTGCATCCAATGCTTGCCTCCTCTTTTTCATTTCTTGTCGTTGTTTCTTTAGCGCTTCCCGGAGAGGCATGTGGTACAAGTTTGACCGAATTTTCAACCCATCACCATTCGCGGATGGTACCAAGTAAAATAGCCCTGCCTGCAAGCGACGCTCTTTGTATTGTCCGAGGGCGTCTCTTATAATCTGTAATGAGTTGTCAATGCAGACACGATTTTGTTGTAAGCTTCCCATGTTAGCATACCTCTTCCCACTAGTTCATTGTACTCGCGTAGTGCCACTCTAAAAAGTACACGCAAGGATACTTCACGGTACAGTTGTGTGGGCTTGAGCATAAGATGGCAGTCAACAAATGAGAAAGTACCATGCAGATCACGTCGGCAAAGTCTAAAACTTTTTCTTCGGATCTTGATTATTTTGCTCCCTTGGGTTTTGCTGCACAGATATCAATATACGATAAGAAGGGTTAGAGCAATGGAAAACAATAATCTGAGGCAGACAAGTTTTTACATAATATACGTTTTTCAATTTCTTTCCCAATTTAATCTATTATTCGCTTAACGAAAAAAAAACATACTATAGAGCTAAAAAAAGAGTCAAACATTCTACGCGTTACACATCTAATGAACCAAACATATAAAAACATGCATCGTGACTCTTGCAGCGTGCATATGAATTTTCCGTGTTGTGTTGAAATTTAATTTATTATTCAGTTGGAAGAAAAAAAGAATCAATAGACAATCTAAAAACTTGTTTCATGACTATTGCATCATTACATACGGTTTTTCCATGTTCGTATCCAATTTAACTTATTACTTAGTTACATTGCAAGACAAAATCATCAAAGCACAATCTAAAAACATGCAACCTGACTCTTGCTGGCTTGCTGCATACATGCATTTTGACGTCTCTCAAATATCACTAGTGCTGTTGATTCTACTGCCCACGGAGCAAAACATGCAAAATGGTACAACTCCCACGCCCTTGAATACTATGGTTTAATTTATCAGTAAAAGCTTAATATTTAAGTTAGGCCAATCTCCAGTCTTTAATTATAATGTAAAGACGAATATAGAGCATGCATGGTCTATATGCAAAAATCATACAGAGTTTTTACCTGGAAAAATAGAAGAGTTTTCTGTTGCAAATATATTTGAAAATGTATTAAATCAAATCAGTTTTGCTTAGCCACATCCCGTCTAGTGAAGTTGTAATGGGTAATTTAGTCATTCAATTTCAATCGACGAGAGATAGGCCTTCTCTAGAAATGATGTTGAGTGGAGATTTTTTTTTTCAAACAAGCCCTCCTAGTCGATTTGCATTAAAGAAGCCGCCAATTTTACATAGTTCTTACGGTGCGGGAGATATCTGTTTCTGTTTTTCTATCCTCGCTCACAATGAGACCTCCGTATTAATAGTCACTTAGGCCCCGTTTCGATTGCCGTTTGGATCGTAAATACCCCTGTAAAACGATACACGCCTCCCGCCGTCGTTTTTTCTCCAGGCGAAAAGTAAGCTGCGGCTCTCCTGATGCCCCTGCTGCCTTTCTTCGGCTCTCCTGATGCCCCTGCTGCCTTTCTTCAGTAGCCGCACCTGATGGTTTTCCTGCAGCTCTCAGGCGTTCTAGGTTGTGGCGAGGCGGCAGTCGTGGAGAGCTCGAAAGTTCAAGTGGTGATGTGCTGCGGCTGCTCCAGGTCCTGAAGCTATCACGTCCCCTGCTCTAGGGTGAGCGTCTCTCAAGTCCGCCGGGTACGGCGCCTTGCGAGCCATGGCGAGAGGGAAGGGTCCCTTTGCGGCGAGAGAGACGGCGGATGTGTAATGTCTCTCTACTTGGGCGTTGGTCGGGCTCACTTTCCACACTTTGTTGCAAGCAGGTCCTCGGCGTGCTCGTGTGTGCCTCATCCCTAGATGGTTTGTTTGGCTGTAGTCTTCTGCTAGGACAAGCTTTTCTTTGTGTTTGTGCGAACCGTTGAGTTGTAAGCTTCCTAGAGTGTCCCCTTGTATCGTTCGGTCGTGGGGTCTGTGTGTGTCTGTATCTCCTGGCCGGTTGATGGCTTTGTTAATTCAAAGCCGGGCTCTTCGCGAGCCTTCTTCTAAAAAGTAAGGTGCGGCCGGTAATATACACTTGTTAATCAAATCCGGATGTATCTACTTACACCGATTCCAAGCACGCCCTTAGATGGTTGCGAGGGACTTTGTATACATAAAATATGTATATACTATGGGATTACGATAAAAGGGGAATGTAGTTCTTCTTTTCTGACAAAGGGCGAATTTTATTGACTCAATATGAAACATCAAAATAATACAAACATAATGAATACATATCCCGCTTCTGCATAGCTAGGATGCACACAGCCAACACCAATGCTATAGCAAAGTCATATAAGACCAAAGTTATGCCTAAGCGTGAAAAAGAAAAAGAAAAACGAAAATGATCAAATCCGTGATTGACAACCTATAACAATGAACTTATCCGCACCAACTATATCATGACACCATAAGGACAGCGAGGTTCTTCAACAACAACGTCTTCAGGAAGGGAGCGACGCTGAAACACTGTCGTCACCGGATCCAACCATGAAAGGCTAGATTATAGGTTTCCACCCTGAAGAACTGGTCTGAGCATATCTGAGCAATGCCTTTATCAAGGTGATGATGCAAAAACACTGCCAGTGCCAGTATAACCAACTCGGGCCAGAACTAGACTTTCATACCGGAGCTCGAGATTGGTTGCTCAAGTAGCACCATCATCGAAGTCACTCATACGTTATCTCCACCACTTTCCCTCGATTTCAGCAGCTATATGCAATGTGCATCCATCGCAGCTGCACAACCATACCTCTGCGTCAAGTCGTCGTTCATAGATTTCATCTCACTATCGGCAACCACCGGATATGAGACCTTTCAGTAGCCACCGCAATCCGCAACTAGCTGTCACCGGAGGCCGGAGTGGTCACCACACAAACCAACACCTATGGCAGAACCTCACCGGAGAGAGCCTTCCCGAGTCCCGTCAGCCAATGAAACCATAGCTAAAGAATTGCAACGTCCCACCGGATTCATGTCGGGCACCATATCTGGCAGACCACACCGGAGGCGCTACCAGCTAGGACATGACGATGAACCAGGGTCATCTTCCTTTTACATAAGGGGGTGGATAGTTCTCTGAGAGTTAACCAAGTCTCAATCAAGTGATATAATATATAAGAAAGAAAAAACTAAAAACTAAAAAGAAATTTTTTGCACGGATCCATATGCAAGATCTTGCGAATAGACCATCGACTGAGACATAACAAAGTCTTATTCGACTGATATTTAGCAACACCGTTTTTTCCATAAATATACCGCATGTCATAATAGGCTAGCAACAATAAACAATTTTGGGGCAGAAAAGATAGTCCACACGGCATTTCGGTTTGTTGGTCTAATAATACTTTCGGTTTGCTGCAGAGTTGAGGAGTCCACGGATTCAGCCGTAGCCGTTAGAGATCGGCAGCACGGGCCGGGTGACGGTGTCCTGGATTAGCGGGTGCTAGCCACATCGGCCCGCCAGTCATGGGCTGGACCGAGGACCACTAGATATAACCAAAGAATGAGCCATGTTTACCATGACCCCCGGCGTTCTCAAGATGGAATCCTCCGAAGACTTGGTGTACACTTCTGGACATGTTCAAATGATCGGCAAGCTTATCTCTAGATGTAACCGACCATTATGTAACTCTATTTACCCCCGGTCCCTATATAAGCCAAGGGGTTTAGCTCAGGTTTAAGTTAGAAAGATATTCATATGATCTTAAGGTAGATCATCATGTACTTTGTACTCCATCACAATCAATACAACAAATATAGGATGTGGGGTTTTACCTCTTCTAGAGGGCCCGAACCTGGGTAAACATCGTGTCTCTTGTTCATCTTGTTACTGTCTAGCCAAGATCACCAGTTCGGGACCCCTACCCGAGATCTGCCAGATTTAAGCTCAGCGTTGGTGGCCCATGTAGGTCCCGCTGTGTGGTCAAAACAGCTTGATGGCATATCTTCGGATCGATGACAACATTGGTTGTAGGAACACCTTCTTCCTCGGACAACCTTTTGTCTTCGGCAGCATCACGCTTTACGCCGGTTCGACTGGCCACCTCGGCCAGATCAAGAATTTCGCTCTAGGCCAAGACCATTAGGTTTGGAAACATGGAATATCCTACAGATGCCCACAGTGAACTTCCATTTTCGGGTTGGGTGTCAGTGTTGGGGAACGTAGTAATTTCAAAAAAATTCCTACGTACACGCAAGATCATGGTGATGGCATAGCAACGGGAGGGGAGAGTATTGTCCACGTACCCTCGTAGACCGTAAGCGGAAGCGTTAGCACAACGCGGTTGATGTAGTAGTACGTCTTCACGATCCGTCCGATCCAAGCACCGAACGTACGGCACCTCCGAGTTCAGCACACGTTCAGCTCGATGACGATCCCCGGGCTCCGATCCAGCAAAGCTTCGGGGATGAGTTCCGTCAGCACGACGGCGTGGTGACGATGATGATGTTCTACCGGTGCAGGGCTTCGCCTAAACTCCGCGACGATATGACCGAGGTGGAATATGGTGGAGGAGGGCACCGCACACGACTAAGGAACGATCCGTAGATCAACTTGTGTTGTTCCTAGAGGTGCCCCCCTGCCCCAGTATATAAAGGAGCAAGGGGGGAGGGGGCGGCCGGCCTAGGAGGGGCGCGCCAAGGGGAGTCCTACTCCCACCGGGAGTAGGACTCCCTCCTTCCTTGTTGGAGTAGGAGAAGGGGGAAAGAGGGGGAGAGGAGGAAGGAAAAGGGGGCCACACCCCTTGTCCAATTCGGACCAGAGGGGGGCTGCGCGCCTCCTTCCTTTCGGCCTCTCTCCTCTATTCCCGTATGGCCCAATAAGGCCCATATACTCCCCGGTGAATTCCTGTAACTCTCCGGTACTCCGAAAAATACCCGAATCACTCGGAACCTTTCCGAAGTCCGAATATAGTCGTCCAATATATCGATCTTTACGTCTCGACCATTTCGAGACTCCTCGTCATGTCCGCGATCTCATCCGGGACTCCGAACTCCTTCGGTACATCAAAACTCATAAACTCATAATATAACTGTCATCGAAACCTTAAGCGTGCGGACCCTACGGGTTCGAGAACTATGTAGACATGACCTAGAACTATTCTTGGTCAATAACCAATAGCGGAACCTGGATGCTCATATTGGCTCCTACATATTCTACGAAGATCTTTATCGGTCAAACCGCATAACAACATACGTTGTTCCCTTTGTCATCGGTATGTTACTTGCCCGAGATTCGATCGTCGGTATCCAATACCTAGTTCAATCTCGGTACCGGCAAGTCTCTTTACTCGTTACGTAATGCATCATCCCCTAACCAACTCATTGGTCACATTGCTTGCAAGGCTTATAGTGATGTGCATTACCGAGAGGGCCCAGAGATACCTCTCCGACAATCGGAGTGACAAAACCTAATCTTAAAATACGCCAACTCAACATGTACCTTCGGAGACGCCTGTAGTACTCCTTTATAATCACCTAGTTACGTTGTGATGTTTGGTAGCACCCAAAGTGTTCCTCCAGTAAACGGGAGTTGCATAATCTCATAGTTACAGGAACATGTATAAGTCATGAAGAAAGCAATAGCAACATACTAAACGATCAAGTGCTAGGCTAACGGAATGGGTCATGTCAATCACATCATTCTCCTAATGATGTGATCCCATTAATCAAATGACAACACATGTCTATGGTTAGGAAACATAACCATCTTTGATTAATGAGCTAGTCAAGTAGAGGCATACTAGTGACTATATTTTTGTCTATGTATTCACACATGTATCATGTTTCCGGTTAATACAATTCTAGCATGAATAATAAACATTTATCATGAAATAAGGAAATAAATAATAACTTTATTATTGCCTCTAGGGCATATTTCCTTCAGTCTCCCACTTGCACTAGAGTCAATAATCTAGTTCACATCGCTATGTGATTTAACACCAACATTCACATCTGCATGTGATTAATACTCATAGTTCACATCATCATGTGATCAACACCCAAAGGGTTTACTAGAGTCAATAATCTAGTTCACATCTCTATGTGATTAACACCCAAAAGAGTACTAAGGTATGATCATGTTTTGCTCGTGAGAGAAGCTTAGTCAACGGGTCTGTCATATTCAGAGCCGTATGTATTTCGCAAATATTCTATGTCCACAATGCTCTGCACTGAGCTACTCTAGCTAATTGCTCCCACTTTCAATATGTATCCAGATTGAGACTTAGAGTCATCTGGATTTGTGTAAAAGCTTGCATCGTTGTAACTTTTACGACGGGCTCTTTTATCACCTCCATAATCGAGAATCATATCCTTATTCTACTAAGGATAATTTTGACCAATGTCCAGTGATCTATTCCTAGATCACTATTGTACTCCCTTGCCAAACCAGGGCAGAGTATACAATAGGTCTGGTCCATAGCATGGCATACTTTTATAGAACCTATGACTGATGCATAGGGAATGACTTTCATTCTCTTTCTATTTTCTGCCGTGGTCGGGTCTTGAGTCTTACTCAATTTCACACCTTTGCAACACAGGCAAGAACTCTTTCTTTGACTGTTCCATTTTGAACTATTTCAAAATCTTGACAAGGTATGTACTTATTGAAAAAACTTATCAAGCGTCTTGATCTATCTCAATAGATCTTGATGCTCAATATGTAAGAAGCTTCACCGAGGTCTTTCATTGAAAACCTTTTTATTCAAGTATCCTTTTATGCTATCCAGAAATTATATATCATTTCCAATCAACAATATGTCTTGTACATATAATATCAGAAATGCTACAGAGCTCCCACTCAATTTCTTGTAAATACAGGCCTTTCCAAAAGTCTGTATAAAACCATATGCTTTGATCAACTCATCAAAACATATATTCCAACTCCGAGATGCTTGCACCAGTCCATTGATGGATCGCTGGAGCTTGCACATTTTGTTAGCACCTTTAGGATTGACAAAACCTTCTGGTTGCATCATATACAACTCTTCTTTAATAAATCCATTAAAGAATGCAGTTTTGACATCCATTTGCCAGATTTCATAAAATGTGGCAATTGCTAACATGATTCGGACAGACTTAAGCTTCGATACGAGTGAGAAAATCTCATCGTATTCAATACCTTGAACTTGTCGAAAACCTTTCGCAACAAGTCGAGCTTAGTAGATAGTAACACTACTATCAGTGTACGTCTTCCTCTTGAAGATCCATTTATTTAACATGGCTTGCTGATCATCGAGCAAGTCAATCAAAGTCCATACTTTGTTCTCATACATGGATCCTATCTCAGATTTCATGGACTTAAGCCATTTCACAGAATCTGGGCTCATCATCGCTTCCTCATAGTTCGTAGGTTCATCATGGTCTAGTAACATGACTTCTAGAACGGGATTACCGTACCACTTTGGTGCGGATCTTATTCTGGAAGACCTACGAGGTTCGGTAGTAACTTGATCTGAAGCTTCATGATCATCATCATTAACTTCCTCACTAATCGGTGTAGGCATCACTGGAACTGATTTCTGTGATGAACTACTTTCCAATTTGGGAGAAGGTACAATTACCTTATCAAGTTCTACTTTCCTCCCACTCACTTCTTTCGAGAGAAACTCCTTCTCTAGAAAGGATCCATCTTAGCAACGAATATCTTGCCTTCGGATCTGTGATAGAAGGTGTACCCAACAATTTCCTTTGGGTATTCTATGACGACGCACTTCTCCGATTTGGGTTCGAGCTTATTAGGTTGAAACCCCTTTTCATATAAGCATCGCAACTCCAAACTTTAAGAAACGACAGCTTAGGTTTATTGCTAAACCATAGTTCATACGGTGCCATCTCAACGGATTTAGATGATGCCCTATTTAAAGTGAATGCAGCTGTTTTTAATACATAACCCCAAAACGATAGTGGTAAATCGGTAAGATACATCATAGATCGCGCCATATCCAATAAAGTGCGGTTATGACGTTCGGACACACCATTACGTTGTGGTGTTCCATGTGGCGTGAGCTGTGAAACTATTCCACATAGTTTTATATGAAGGCCAAACTCATAACTAAATATTTGTCTCTGTGATCAAATCGCAGAAACTTTATTTTCTTGTTACGATGATTCTTCACTTCACTCTAAAATTCTTTGAACTTTTCTAATGTTTCAGACTTGTGCTTCATTAAGTAGATATACTCATATCTGCTCAAATCATCTTGTGAAGGTCAGAAAATAACGATACCTGCCACGAGCATCAACACTCATTGGACCGCATACATCGGTATGTATTGTTTCCAATAAGTTAGTAGCTCGTTCCATTGTTCCGGAGAACGGAGTTTTAGTCATCTTGCCCAAAAGGCACGGTTCGCAAGCATCAAATTATTCATAACCAAGTGATTCCGAAAGTCCATCTTTATGGAGTTTCTTCATGCGCTTTACACCGATATGACCCAAACGGCAGTGCCACAAATAAGTTGCACTATCATTATCAACTTTGCATCTTTTGGCATCAATATTATGAATATGTGTATCACTACGATCGAGATCCAACAAACTATTTTTATTGGGTGTATGACCATAAAAGGTTTTATTCATTTAAACAGAACAACAATTATTCTCTGATTTTAAATGAATAACCGTATTGCAATAAACATGATCAAATCATATTCATGCTCAACGCAAACGCCAAATAACATTTATTTAGGTTCAACACTAATCCCGAAAGTATAGGGAGTGTGCGATGATGATCATATCAATCTTGGAACCACTTCCAACACACATCGTCACTTCACCCCCAACTAGTTTCTGTTTATTCTGTAACTCCTGTTTCGAGTTACTAATCTCAGCAACCGAACAAGTATCAAAATACTCAGGGGCTACTATAAACACTAGTAAGGCACACATCAAACACCTGTATATCAAATATACCTTTGTTCACTTTGCCATCCTTCTTATCCACCAAATATTTAGAGTAGTTCCACTTCCAGTGACCATTTCCTTTGCAGTAGAAGCACTCAGTTTCAGGCTTTGGTCCAGCTTTGGTCTTCTTCACGGGAGTGACAACTTGCTTGCCATTCTGCTTGAAGTTCCCTTTCTTTCCCTTTGCCCTTTTCTTGAAACTAGTGGTCTTGTCAATCATCAACACTTGATGCTCTTTCTTGATTTCTACCTTTGTCGATTTCAACATCACGAAGAGCTCGGGAATTGTTTTTGTCATCCCTTGCATACTATAGTTCATCACGAAGTTCTAGTAACTTAGTGATGGTGACTAGAGAATTCTGTCAATCACTATCTTATCTGGAAGATTAACTCCCACTTGATTCAAGTGATTGAAGTACCCAGACAATCTGAGCACATGCTTACTAGTTGAGCGATTCTCCTCCATCTTTTAGCTATAGAACTTGTTGGAGACTTCATATCTCTCAACTCGGGTATTTGCTTGAAATATTAACTTCAATTCCTGGAACATCTCATATGGTCCATGACGTTCAAAACATCTTTGAAGTCCCGATTCTAAGCCATTAAGCATGGTGCACAAAACTATCAAGTAGTCATCATATTAAGCTAGCCAAATGTTCATAACGTCTACATCTGCTCCTGCAATAGGTCTGTCACCTAGCGTTACATTAAGGACATAATTCTTCTGTGCAGCAATGAGGATAAACCTCAGATCACGGATCCAATCCGCATCATTGCTACTAACATCTTTCAACACAATTTTCTCCAGGAACATATCAAAATAAACATATGAAAGCAACAATGCAAGCTATTGATCTACAACATAATTTGCAAAATACTACCAGGACTAAGTTCATGATAAATTAAAGTTCAATTAATCATATTACTTAAGAACTCCCACTTAGACAGACATCTCTCTAGTCATCTAAGTGATCACGTGATCCAAATCAACTAAACCATGTCCGATCATCACGTGAGATGGAGTAGTTTTCAATGGTGAACATCACTATGTTGATCATATCTACTATATGGTTCACGCTCGACCTTACGGTCTCCGTGTTCTGAGGCCATATCTGTATATGCTAGGCTCGTTAAGTTTAACTCGAGTATTCCGCGTGTGCAACTGTTTTGCACCTGTTGTATTTGAACGTAGAGCCTATCACACCCGATCAACACCTGGTGTCTCAGCACGAAGAACTTTCGCAACGGTGCATACTCAGGGAGAACACTTCTTGATAATTAGTGAGAGATCATCTTAAAATGCTACCGTCAAACAAAACAGAATAAGATGTATAACAGATAAACATCATATGCAATCAAAATATGTGACATGATATGGCCATGATCATCTTGCGCCTTTGATCTCCATCTCCAAAGTACTGTCATGATCTCTATCGTTACCGGCACGACACCATGATCTTCATCATCTTGATCTATATCAATGTGTCGTCACATGGTCGTCTCGCCAACTATTGCTCTTGCAACTATTGCTATCGCATAGCGATAAAGTAAAGCAATTATTTGGTACTTGCATCTTATGCAACAAAGAGACAACCATAGGGCTTCTGCCAGTTGCCGATAACTTCAACAAAACATGATCATCTCATACAACAACTTATATCTCATCATGTCTTGACCATATCACATCACAACATGCCCTGCAAAAACAAGTTAGACGTCCTCTACATTGGTGTTGCAAATTTTACGTGGCTGCTACGGGCTTAGCAAGAACCGTTCTTACCTACGCATCAAAACCACAACGATAGTTCGTCAAGTTGGTGCTGTTTTAACCTTCTCAAGGACCGGGCGTAGCCACACTCGGTTCAACAAAGGTTGGAGAAACTGACACCCGCTAGTCACCTATGTGCAAAGCACGGCGGTAAAACCAGTCTCGCGTAAGCGTACGCGTAATGTCGGTCCGGGCCGCTTCATCCAACAATACCGCCGAACCAAAGTATGACATGCTGGTAAGCAGTATGACTTGTATCGCCCACAACTCACTTGTGTTCTACTCGTGCATATAACATCAACGTATAAAACCTAGGCTCGGATGCCACTGTTGGGGAACGTAGTAATTTCAAGAAAATTCCTACGTACATGCAAGATCATGGTGATGGCATAGCAACGAGAGGGGAGAGTATTGTCCACGTACCCTCGTAGACCGTAAGCGGAAGCGTTAGCACAACGCGGTTGATGTGGTCGTACGTCTTCACGATCCGACCGATCCAAGCACCGAACGTACGGCACCTCTGAGTTCAGCACACGTTCATCTCGATGACGATCCCCGGGCTCCGATCCAGCAAAGCTTCGGGGATGAGTTCCGTCAGCACGACGGCGTGGTGACGATGATGATGTTCTACCGGCGCAGGGCTTCGCCTAAACTCCGCGACGATATGACCGAGGTGGAATATGGTGGAGGGGGGCACCGCACATGGCTAAGGAACGATCCGTAGATCAACTTGTGTTGTTCCTAGAGGTGCCCCCTGCCCCCGTATATAAAGGAGCAAGGGGGGAGGGGGCGGCCGGCCTAGGAGGGGCGCGCCAAGGGGAGTCCTACTCCCACCGGGAGTAGGACTCCCTCCTTCCTTGTTGGAGTAGGAGAAGGAGGAAAGAGGGGGAGAGGAGGAAGGAAAAGGGGGCCGCACCCCTTGTCCAATTCGGACCAGAGGGGGGCTGCGCGCCTCCTTCCTTTCGGCCTCTCTCCTCTATTCCCGTATGGCCCAATAAGGCCCATATACTCCCCGGCGAATTCCCGTAACTCTCCGGTACTCCGAAGAATACCCGAATCACTCAGAACCTTTCCGAAGTCCGAATATAGTCGTCCAATATATCGATATTTACATCTCGACCATTTCGAGACTGCTCGTCATGTCCCCGATCTCATCCGGGACTCTGAACTCCTTTGGTACATCAAAACTCATAAACTCATAATATAACTGTCATCGAAACCTTAAGCGTGCGGACCCTACGGGTTCGAGAACTATGTAGACATGACCTAGAACTATTCTTGGTCAATAAACAATAGCGGAACCTGGATGCTCATATTGGCTCCTACATATTCTACGAAGATCTTTATCGGTCAAACCGCATAACAACATATGTTGTTCCCTTTGTCATCGGTATGCTACTTGCCCGAGATTCGATCGTCGGTATCCAATACCTAGTTCAATCTCGGTACCGGCAAGTCTCTTTACTCGTTACGTAATGCATCATCCCGTAACCAACTCATTGGTCACATTGCTTGCAAGGCTTATAGTGATGTGTATTACCGAGAGGGCCCAGAGATACCTCTCCGACAATCGGAGTGACAAAACCTAATCTCGAAATACGCCAACTCAACATGTACCTTCGGAGACACCTGTAGTACTCCTTTATAATCACCCAGTTACGTTGTGACGTTTGGTAGCACCCAAAGTGTTCCTCCGGTAAATGGGAGTTGCATAATCTCATAGTTACAGGAACATGTATAAGTCATGAAGAAAGCAATAGCAACATACTAAACGATCAAGTGCTAGGCTAACGGAATGGGTCATGTCAATCACATCATTCTCCTAATGATGTGATCCCATTAATCAAATGACAACACATGTCTATGGTTAGGAAACACAACCATCTTTGATTAATGAGCTAGTCAAGTAGAGGCATACTAGTGACTATATGTTTGTCTATGTATTCACACATGTATCATGTTTCCGGTTAATACAATTCTAGCATGAATAATAAACATTTATCATGAAATAAGGAAATAAATAATAAGTTTATTATTGCCTCTAGGGCATATTTCCTTCAGTCAGACCAATCCGAGGACCTCGTTGACGCCGAAGTGTCGATCTCAGTTCAATCACGGATCAAGTCCACGATGTGGATCACTCATCGGACCTGGCTTTGAGCTCGGAGCCTAACACTGCCTCGTCAGACCAGACATCAAGTTTCACCGACGAAATCCCCGAGGCCATGTAAGACGGGACTTCGGCAAAACTTCAGCTAAGCCCGGTCAAGACATGGGCGAGGCTGACAAGACACTTCAGAATGAAATGCTAGATCGGATTCAGAGCCTGTCTATATCTGACAGTCGGTACAGTCCTCGGTCTATGATCAGATACGGGAAACCCTAGAGGAGTTGGAATTCAACCCAGCCTCCACTCATCTAGTCGCTACCATCAAGGATTTAAGCGACGTTCTAGCATATGCATATGACGATGATTCCTACCTGGATGAGGATGTCGATGAGATGTCGGATAGATACGTCTCCAACGTATCTATAATTTTTGATTGCTCCATGCTATATTATCTACTGTTTTGGGCAATATTGGGCTTTATTATCCACTTTTATATTATTTTTGGGACTAACCTATTAACCGAAGGCCCAACCCAGATTTGCTGTTTTATGCCTATTTCAGTGTTTGGAGGAAAAGGAATATTAGACGGAGTCAAAACGGAGCGAAATCAACTGGAGAAGTTATTTTTGGAACGAAAGCCACCGGATAGACTTGGACTCTATGTCAGATGATACGGGAGCTGGTCACGAGGGTGGGGGGCGCGCCCACCCCCCTAGGGCGCGCCCCCTGCCTCGTGGGGCCCCCGAAGCTCCACCGACGTACCCCTTGCACCCATATATACCTACGTACCCTAAAACTTCCAGAACAGAAGATAGATCGGGAGTTCCGCCGCCGCAAGCCTCTATAGCCACCAAAAACCTCTCGGGAGCCCGTTCCGGCACCCTGCTGAAAGGGGAACCCATCACCGATGGCCATCTTCATCATCCCGGCGCTCTCCATGACGAGGAGGGAGTAGTTCACCCTCGGGGCTGAGGGTATGTACCAGTAGCTATGTGTTTGATCTCTCTCTCTCTCGTGTTCTTTCTCGTGTTCCCTCTATGGCATGATCTTGATGTATCTCGAGCTTTGCTATTGTAGTTGGATCTTATGATGTTTCTCCCCCTCTACTCTCTTGTGATGAATTGAGTTTCCCTTTGAAGTTATCTTATCGGATTGAGTCTTTTATGAGAACACTTGATGTATGTCTTGCCGTGTTTATCTGTGGTGACAATGGGATATCATGTGCCACTTGATGTATGTTTTGGTGACCAACTTGCGGGTTCCGCCCATGAACCTATGCATAGGGGTTGGCACACGTTCTTGACTCTCCGGTAGAAACTTTGGGGCACTCTTTGAAGTACTTTGTGTTGGTTGGATGAATCTGAGATTGTGTGATGCATATCGTATAATCATGCTTACGGATACTTGAGGTGACAATGGAGTATCTAGGTGACATTAGGGTTTTGGTTGATTTGTGTCTTAAGGTGTTATTCTAGTATGAACTCTTTTATAGATTGATCCGAAAGAATAACTTTGAGCTGGTTTCGTACCCTACCATAATCTCTACGTTTGTTCTCCGCTATTAGTGGCTTTGGAGTGACTCTTTGTTGCATGTTGAGGGATTGTTGTATGATCTATCTATGTTATTATTGTTGAGAGAACTTGCACTAGTGAAAGTATGAACCCTAGGCCTTGTTTCCTATCATTGCAATACCGTTTATGCTCACTTTTATCATTAGTTACCTTGCTGTTTTTATTATTTCAGATTACAAAAACCTATATCTACTATCTATTTTGCACTTGTATCACCATCTCTTCGCCGAACTAGTGCACCTATACAATTTACCATTGTATTGGGTGTGTTGGGGACACAAGAGACTCTTTGTTATTTGGTTGCAGGGTTGTTTGAGAGAGACCATCTTCATCCTACGCCTCCCACGGATTGATAAACCTTAGGTCATCCACTTCAGGGAAATTTGCTACTGTCCTACAAACCTGTGCACTTGCAGGCCCAACAACGTCTACAAGAAGAAGGTTGTGTAGTAGACATCAGCCACGAGTAATACTGGCAAGTGGGTAGCTACATCCACCTACGACGTCTATATGGTGGAATGAAGGAAATATTCCCTAGAGGCAATAATAATGTTGTTATTTTATATTTCCTTATATCATGATAAATGTTCATTATTCATGCTATAATTGTATTAACCGGAAACTTGGTACATGTGTGGATACATAGACAAAACATCGTGTCCCTAGTAAGCCTCTACTAGACTAGGTCATTAATCAAAGATGGTTAAGTTTCCTAACCATAGAAATGTGTTTTCATTTGATGAACGGGGTCACATCATTATGAGAATTATGTGATGGACAAGACCCATCCATTAGCTTAGCATAATGATCATTCATATTTATTGCTATTACTTTCTTCATGTCAAATGCATATTCCTTCCACTATGAGGTTATGCAACTCCAGGATACCAGAGGAATGCCTTGTGTGCTATCAAACATCACAAAGTAACTGGGTGATTATAAAGATGCTCTACATGTATCTCCGAAGGTATTTTTTGGGTTGGCACAGATCGAGATTAGGATTTGTCACTCCGAGTATCGGAGAGGTATCTCTGGGCCCTCTCGGTAATGCACATCATAAGAAGCCTTGCAAGCAAAGTGACTAATGAGTTAGTTGCGGGATGATGCATTACGGAGCGAGTAAACAGACTTGCTGGTAACAAGATTCAACTAGGTATGAAGATACCGATGATCGAATCTCGGGCAAGTAATATACCAATGACAAAGGGAATAACGTATGTTGTCATTACGTTTTGACCGATAAAGATCTTCGTAGAATATGTAGGAACCAATATGATCATCTAGGTTCCGCTATTGGTTATTGACCGGAGAGGTGTCTCGGTCATGTCTACATAGTTCTCGAACCCGTAGGGTCCGCACGCTTAACGTTCCGTGACGATTTTGTATTATATGAGTTATGTGTTTTGGTGACCGAATGTTGTTCGGAGTCCCAGATGAGATCACGGACATTACGAGGAGTCTCAAAATGGTCGAGAGGTAAAGATTGATATATAGGACAATAGTATTCGGACACCGGAAGTGTTCCGGAGGGTACCGGGCACATATCGGGTCACCAGAAGGGGTTCCGGGCACCCCCCCTCCCCCCGGCAAAGATATGGGCCTAATGGGCCAAGAGGGCAAACACGACAGCTAGCAGGGGCTGCTGCGCCCGCCAAATGGGTCGCACTAGAGGAGAAAGTAAAGAGGGCAAGAGAGAAGGAAGGGAAGGGATTTGGCCTCCCCCTTCCTTCCCTCCTCCCTCCTCTTTCCTTCCCCCTCCGGTGAAAAGGAAAGGGGGGACAAATTGGGGAGGAACCCCAAGTAGGATTCGGCCTACTTGGGGTGCCCCGCTTGGCTGCTCCCTCTCCCTCCCACCTATATATATGAGGCGGAGGTGCCTAGAACACACAACAACATCTGTTAGCCCTGTGCGGCGCCCCCCTCCATAGATTACACCCTCGGTCATATTCTCACGGTTCTTCGGCGAAGCCCTGCGCGGATCACTTCACTATTACCGTCACCACGCCGTCGTGCTGATGGAACTCATCTACTTCCTCAACACTTTGCTGGATCAAGAGTTCGAGGGACGGCATCGAGCTGAACGTGTGCAGAACTCGGAGCTGCCATACATTTGGTACTTGATTCGTCAGAGCAAGAAGAAGTTCGACTACATCAACCGCGTTGTCAAACGCTTCTGCTTTCGATCTACGAGGGCACGTAGACACACTCTCCCCCTCTCCTTGCTATGCATCTCCTAGATAGATCTTGCGTGAGCATAGAATTTTTTTTGTAATTGCATGCTATGTTTCCCAACAGCACACCCCTAAGGACGGAGGAGGCAACGGAAAAAACCCAAGGGCTGATGCAGAGGCTGCCATAAATGGAGGCACCGACAATGGTGATGCAAGCAACTGCGATACCAGAAACGGTGACACCGCCAATAAAGACACCGCTCACGATGGCACCGAGAATCACGACGCTGGCAACAACAACATCGATGACGGTATGATCAACGGGGCGATGACAACCCCGATGACGTCTATTCTTGAGAGTCCGAGAGGATAGAAGCCTCAGTCCCAATGAATTTGATTTCATTGAGGATCCCCTTGAGGCGCCTCATCTTGAAACTTTTCGCAGTCGATTGGCCAATACGGCCAAGAGCATCAAGCACAAGACCCAACACCTCAAATCTGAACAGAACGAGCTTAACGATAGATGGGTCGAGCTCCTCAGGGCCAAATAGGACCTTAAGGACAAGCTTGCGAAAACTGGGGCTAAATTTAAGTACCTATACGTGGTTTGAAATTGAAAACATTAAGTATCCAAATTTTCAACTCAAACTAGATGTGCATTACACACACATGCTTAGTCGTCACTAGATAGCTACCATAATGAATATTTATTGGCTAATCATACGACAATAGTTGTTGCAAAAAAGATCGAACCAGTCAACCTCGTCTCTCTCTACAGGTCGACATGGTGCAGCAAAGCACCTAGATATCCGATTCCCTCACTATCGCTGGACAAGGCCGGCATGCAAAGCCGGTGTGGTGTGTGATACGTCTCCAACATAACTCTAATTTTCGTATGTTTCATGCCCTATTATCTTTTAATTTGTGCAATGGTTTCAAAGTTTTATCAAGAACTAACCTATTAATTTAGTGTCCTATGCAAGTTCCTATTTTCTGCGGTTTTTGAGTCGCGGGAAAAATGAAATATCAATAGACTCCGACAAAATCCTGAAAAAAGGTTTTAAGCCCAAGGCATGCTGCCTGGGGAGGGGGAGGGCAGAATCCCTATGCATCTATTGGAATACATCATGAAGGATCACGGCTATGCTAACATCTCTCTATCTCTCTCTCTCTCTCTCTCTCTCTCTCTCTCTCTCTCTCTCTCTCTGTAACGCCCCGGATACAACTTTCCATATTCGTAACTCCAACTCTTGCCTTTTCCGGAGATGCGATATGTTATTTTCTTCGTGGTTGGGTTTTTGTCGTTCATTTTGCATTTTATTCATGTCTTGCATTTCATCTCATCGCATCATGAGCATTGCATCAGCATTGTTCATAAAACTTGCATCCGTTGTTAGTTGCCGCTTCTCCCTCGCCTCCGTTGACGTTTCTCAGACCAACCGTTCTTTTGTTGTCCGACCGTTTGGCCCTTTCTGCACAGTGCACTGACCCCCCTCGTGCGCGTCCGAGACTTCCCTGAACCCGACCTGCTCAGTCATCACCGTTGGACTAAGTTCGTCCCCTAACATCTATAAAACATCTCCGTTTTATTATTTGGACTCCCTATCATATTTATTCTCCTTCGTCGGATTTTGATCGGATGATCCAAACCCCCTCTCTTTTCCCTATATATAGTCAAACCTTAATCCATTTGAGACCAAACCCTAAAATCTTGGGATCTGTCCCATCCTCCCAGCCGCGCCGCCACTCCAACAAATCCCCTCGGGATCCATCCCCATCCAGTCAGTGCCCGCTTCCCCAATCCATCCCCTCCTCGATTTTAGATGCTAGCCAATCCCTCGAGCCGGCCGCAAACAGCGCCGCCAGCAGGACCTCGCGCCCCTGCCTTCTCCCTTTCTTCTTTCCTCCGTCTCCCTCGTTGCTCTCTGTCTCACCCGATTCTCTCTCTCTGTTCTCTGTATCAGCGCCGTCGCCGGAGAAGCTCCTCGTGCGCGTCTAGGAGGACGATGCCCGAGGCCGAACAAATCCGTGACAAGCTCCGCCGCCGCGCCATCTTCAGGCGCTCGAGCACGAGCTCGCCCGCGCCACGTCTTCCTCCTCGTCGCGCGGGTCCAGGAGGCTCGCCGCCTAGCCGCATCGACCTGTTGCCCGCCTGCTTCGCCAGGGGCCATCCTCGCCCTCGTCCTCGCAGCAAGTCCCGAGCCCGACCCCGTCGCCTCCTCTGCTTCGCCCACGCCTACCGCCGGCCGGCCACGGCCAGGTCGCCTCGCCTCCTCTCGCTCTCACTCCGGCCCTCTCTCTGTCCCTGTCGCTTGACTGAATTTTCCCTGCCATGGCCCTGTAGTTCCTCCCCGCCTCGGAGCTCCTTTGCGCCGCCGGACCCGCCTCCATCGGCCTCCGTTCGGCACGCCGCCGCCGGGATCTGCTCGCCGCCTCGCTGACCCGTCCCCGGCCACCAGTGCCCTCGCCGGAGGCCACCAGCGCCATCGCCAAGTCCCAGCGCCGCCGGCCTCTGCTCTCCCTGCATCGAGCAGAGGGGGCTTCGCTCGCCCGCTCGTCCTCGAGCGTTGACCGCGCCAGCGTGGACTAGATCCAGCCGGCCCAGCTTGCTCGCCCTAGCCCAGCACCGAACCGGCCCATGAGGCCTGGTGAGCAGCCCCGCCCCTGTGCATTGATGGGTCTGCCTCAAATTCGGCCTGCATTGTATTTTTTTCCCTGCTGCGAATTTAGACATTTATCCAGGATTTACTGATTTACAGAAAAGCCCTTGCACATCATGCATATAATAACTAACAAACCGTGCATCGGATTAAAATGATTTATATATGAAAAATGCTTAGAATTTTGTGTAGATTAATAATTTTCCACTTCCATCCATGTTAAATATGATTAAACTTGCTGTTTGCTTTATTTTTGTTAAATAACATGTTAAAATGATTTATTTCATAACTAAATAACCGTAACTCTGTTTTAAATAAACTTTATATGTAAATGGGGTGGAAAAAATGCCTAGTTTAACATGGTCCACTTTATTTTCCTGTTTAACAACTCTAAAATATGTTTTAGGGCAGAACAGTGCCAAATCTAAAATATGCACATGAGGATTTTCCGGAATTGTTGATTGTTATTTCCGCTCTCATTTAAACTTGCCTAAATAGGTAGATTTATTATGCCTCACCTCTTGCCATGTTTGACAACATTTAATATTGTTGAGTAGCTTATAACGAGATCAAACTAAATAATTGCATGTGGTGTTTTGTTAATATGCAACTCGTTGCATATTGAGCTCCACTTAACTTGTAGTATTGTTTGTTGCACTTTGCCATGCCATGCCTCATTAAACCGGACATGCATCATACTTGATTGTGCATCATGCCATGATTATGCTTATGTGTTTACCATGTTGTTTGTTTCTTTCCGGTGTTGCTTCTTAGTTCCGGTAATGTTTCGATTGTGAGGATTCGTTCGATTTCATCCGTTCGTCTTCTTCATGGACTCGTTCTTCTTCCTTGCGGGATTTCAGGCAAGATGACCGCTACCCTAGATCTCACTACTATCATTGCTATGCTAGTTGCTTCGTTCTATCGCTTTGCTGCGCTACCTATCACTTGCTCTTCAAGCCTCCCAAATTGCCATGTCAGCCTCTAACCTTTGACACCCTTCCTAGCAAACCATTGTTTGGCTATATTACCGCTTTTGGCTCAGCCCCTCTTATAGCGTTGCTAGTTGCAGGTGAAGTTGAAGATTTCTCCATGGTGGACAGGATTTTGGTTGGGATATCACAATATCTCTTATATTATTAATGCATCTATATACTTGGTAAAGGGTGGAAGACTCGGCCTTATGCCTGGTATTTTGTTCCACTCTTGCCGCCCTAGTTTCCGTCATACCAGTGTTATGTTCCCGGATTTTGCGTTCCTTATGCGGTTGGGTGATTTATGGGACCCCCTTGACAGTTTGCTTTGAATAAAACTCCTCTAGCAAGGCCCAACCTTGGTTTTACCATTTGCCTCACCTAGCCCTTTTTCCCTTGGGTTTCCGGAGCCCAAGGGTCATCTTTATTTTAGCCCCCCGGGCCAGTGCTTGTCTAAGTGTTGGTCCGAACCGAGTAGACTGTGGGGCCCCCTCGGGGAAACTCGAGGTCTGGTTTTACTCGTAGGATGTCTCATCCGGTGTTGCCCTGAGAACGAGATATGTGCAGCTCCTATTGGGATTGTCGGCGCATCGGGCGGCTTTGCTGGTCTTGTTTTACCATTGTTGAAATGTCTTGTAAACCGGGATTCCAAGTCTGATCGGGTCTTCCTGGGAGAAGGTCTATTCCTTCGTTGATCGCGAGAGCTTGTCATGGGCTAAGCTGGGACACCCCTGCAGGGTATAATCTTTCGAAAGCCGTGCCTGCGGTTATAGGCAGATGGGAATTTGTTAATGTCCGGTTGTAGATAACTTGACACCAGATCCGAATTAAAACGCATCAACCGTGTGTGTAGCCGTGATGGTCTCTTTTCGGCGGAGTCCAGGAAGTGAACACGGTTTATGTGTTATGTTTGACGTAAGTAGGAGTTCAGGATCACTTCTTGATCATTGCTAGCTTCACGACCGTTCCGCTTGCTTTCTTCTCGCTCTTATTTGCGTATGTTAGCCACCATATTTGCTTAGCCGCTGCTGCAACCTCACCACTTTACCCATTCCTTTCCCTTTAAGCTTTGCTAGTCTTGATACCCATGGTAATGGGATTGCTGAGTCCTCGTGGCTCACAGATGACTACAACCACAGTTGAAGTTACAGGTTATGCGATGATCATGATGCGAGAGCGATGCTTGCTTGCGTTGAGTTCTTCTTCTGCTTCTTCTTCGATCAGGGGATAGGTTCCAGGTCGGCAGCCTGGGCTAGCAGGGTGGATGTCATTTGAGTTTTTGTTTGTGTTTCATCCGTAGTCGGATGATGCTCTTATGTATTGTGATGTTGTATTCGTGTGGCATTGTATGCCTTATGTATGTATCCCCATCTATTATGTAATGTTGATGTAATGATATCCACCTTGCAAAAGCGTTTCAATATGTGGGTCTATCCTTGGTGGGACCTTCAAGTTCCTTTTGGATAGGGTCGCATATTGGGCGTGACAAGTTGGTATCAGAGCCTCGACCGACCATAGGAGTCCCCTTGATTGTTGGTCGTTGTTGTGTCTAGAAGTAAACTATTTTGAGTCTTAGGATTATATATATCGGAGAGTAGGATTCTTTTTACTCCTCAGCCCCCTTCGTCGCTCTGGTGAGGACTCCTGACGTAGATGTTTTGCCTTTCCTCTCCTCAAATTTCACTAATTTTTTTGTTAGGATCACGCGGGTATCTTGGAATCGTTCCGATGGTTTTGTGACGAGAACATTGTTCTTGGTGCCTCCTGTCTATTATGTGGCATTGACCCGGGGAGTTGAGCTCCGAGGTGTTGTCGTCACAATTTTATCGTTGCAGTTCTGGAATACCTGAGTTTTGCCGACATCGAAAATCTATTTTATGCAGTTCTTGGTGAGATAACCTCGATGTCACCCAGTACTGGGGAGTTCGGGAGTATTGCCATAGCTCGTATAATGGATGCTTTTCGAAGGTTGAGGTACACGATTTCCGAAGGTTTCTGGGTTATGTGTTGACGGATAGATACAGCTGGATGTAGGGATTGTTAGTTTGGGTGAGATATATTGCTTCCCCTGTATCCCCAACACCAGATTGCATAACCAGAAAGTTTCGGGAGTTCTATAGGTGGGAATTCAAGTAGCTCCTAGAATATCTTTCCGACAGATGCATGATATGGGATTGGGTAAATCTCTATCATATGTTTGTTTCGGCTTATTCTGCAAGCCAAATGTGACGCCCCCGATTCAATCGTACACTAATCATGCACGCAAACGTGTACGATCAAGATCAGGGACTCCCGGGAAGATATCACAACACAACTCTAAAAACATAAATAAGTCATACAAGCAACATATTACAAGCCAGGGGCCTCGAGGGCTCGAATACAAGTGCTCGATCATAGACGAGTCAGCGGAAGCAACAATATCTGAGCACAGACATAAGTTAAACAAGTTTGCCTTAAGAAAGCTAGCACAAACTGGGATACAGATTGAAAGAGGCGCAGGCCTCCTACCTGGGATCCTCCTAACTACTCCTGGTCATTGTCAGCGGGCTGCACGTAGTAGTAGGCACCTCCGGTGTAGTAGGGGTCGTCGTCGACGGTGGCGTCTGGCTCCTGGACTCCAGCATCTGGTTGCGACAACCAGAAAGAAAGGAAAGGGGGAAAAGGGGGGAGAAAGCAACCGTGAGTACTCATCCAAAGTACTCGCAAGCAAGGAGCTACACTACATATGCATGGGTATATGTGTAAGGAGGCCATATCAGTGGACTGAACTGCAGAATGCCAGAATAAGAGGGGGATAGCTAGTCCTATCGAAGACTACGCTTCTGGCAGCCTCCGTCTTGCAGCATGTAGAAGAGAGTAGATTGAAGTCCTCCAAGTAGCATCTCCAAGTAGCATCTCCAGGTAGCATCTCCAGTAGCATCGCATAGCATAATCCTACCCGGCGATCCTCCCCTCGTCGCCCTGTGAAAAAGCGATCACCGGGTTGTCTGTGGAACTTGGAAGGGTGTGTTTTATTAAGTATCCGGTTCTAGTTGTCATAAGGTCAAGGTACAACTCCAAGTCATCCTGTTACCGAAGATCACGGCTATTCGAATAGATTAACTTCCCTGCAGGGGTGCACCACATAACCCAACACGCTCGATCCCATTTGGCCGGACACACTTTACTGGGTCATGCCCAGCCTCGGGAGATCAACACGTCGCAGCCCCACCTAAGCACAACAGAGAGGTCAGCATGCCGGTCTAAATCCTATGCGCGCAGGGGTCGGGCCCATCGCCCATTGCACACCTGCATGTTGCGTACGCGGCCGGTGAGCAGACCTAGCAACCTCCATTACAAAGGAAGTTGCGTTAACGCAGTCCAACCCGGCGCGCGCCGCTCAGTCGCTGACGTCACGAAGGCTTCGGCTGATACCACGACGCCGGGATACCCATAACTACTCCCGCGTAGATGGTTAGTGCGTATAGACCAAATGGCCAGACTCAGATCAAATACCAAGATCTCATTAAGCGTGTTAAGTATCCGTGAATGCCGACCAGGGCCAGGCCCACCTCTCTCCTAGGCGGTCTCAACCTGCCCTATCGCTCCGCCACAAAGTAACAGTCGGGGGCCGTCGGGAACCCAGGCCCACCTCTACCGGGATGGAGCCACCTGTCCTTTCAGCCCCCTCATCAGAATCACTTGCGGGTACTCATCGAGCTGACCCGACTTTAGTCACCATCTATATAGTATGTATGTATGTATGTATGTATGTATGTATGTATGTATGTATGTATGTATGTATGTATGTATAGCATAAACCCGTGATCACCTCCCGAGTGATCACGGCCCAATAGTATAGCAAGGCAGACTGACAAGAATGTAGGGCCAATGATGATAAACTAGCATCCTATACTAAGTATTTAGGATTGCAGGTAAGGTATCAACAGATGTAGCAACAATGTCAGGCTATGCATCAGAATAGGTTTAACGGAAAGCAGTAACATGCTACACTACTCTAATGCAAGTAGTATACAGGAGAATAGGCGATATCTGGTGATCAAGGGGGGGCTTGCCTGGTTGCTCTGGCAAGGAGGGGTCGTCAACTCCGCAGTCGAACTGGGTAGTCGTCGGCAGTCTCGGGGTTTACCGGAAAGAAGTAACGGAGGGGGAACACAATAAATAACTGAGCAATCAAAGTATCATAAAGCGTAGCATGGTAATACGCGGTGCTAGAGGTGACCTAACGTAGTAGGAGGTGATACCGGTGAAGGGGGGGGACATCCGGGAAAGTATCCCCTTCACGTTTTCACACAGATGAACCGGAGGAGGAAAGTTGTGTGTTCGCTATGCTAGGGATGTGGGGTGGACAAACGGGTTGCGTATCCGGATTCGTTGGATTTTTCTGAGCAACTTTCATGTAGAAAACATTTTCATCCGAGTTACTGTTTAATTTCTATGAATTTTCAAAGATTAAAGTATTTTCTGGAATTATTCAAATTTAACAGAAATGGAAGATGACGTCAGCATGACGTCAGCAATGCGTCAGCATTCGGCTGACCTGCTGCCTGGTCAAACTGACAGGTGGGGCCCACATGTCAGCCTCTCTGGGTAAAACAGTGGGATAAACTAATCTAATAGACTGATTAGAGGGGGTGGGCCCCAAGTGTCAGTGACTAACTAACTACTAATTAAATAACAGATTTTAACTAGCAGTTTTATTTATTTAGAAAATGTTTTAAACAAGTGGGGCCCACATGTTAGTCTCACTGGGCAGCCCAGCCAGCAGTTGACTGGGTCAAGCCAGTCAACTGGGCCACCAGGGCCCACTGGTCAGTGACTCGGGGGCGGGACCCACTAGGTTACGTCGGCATCGGTGCCGGAGAGAGAACTCCGATGACCAAGGCAACAGCGGCGCCTCGCCGGAGTTGGCTGGGGCCGCGTTACAGGGGGCCTCCGGACCTGCGGCTTGGACCTAAGGGCGCGGCTCGGCGCCGCGCACACGATGGTGACGACGACCGGCGCCGGGGACGACCGGAGCATCGCCGGCGGCGAGCGGAGGTGGCCACGGTGTTCGGGAGCGCGTTGGGAAAACCTACGGGGCGCCAAATCGGCCGTGGCTGGTCGCGTTCGAACGAGAATTCGACGCCGCATCCAGCTACGGTGGCGGCACAGCCCGTAATGGTCTGGAACGACGACGGCGAGAGGCGGGGCAGACGCCGGCGTTTGGGCGCGGTTGGGGACGAGGCTAGAGGGTACGGGGAGGCACGGGAGGAGGCGCGGACGGTTGGGAGGCCTCCTGGAAGTGCTAGGGGCACGAAGCCGTGCTCGAAAGCGAGCTCGACCGGTGGTGGCTGAGATGGCGTGGCGCGACAGCGGCGACGGGCTCGGCCACGGCGGCAACGATGGCATACGGGCGGGAAACAACGGGGGAGAAAGGGGAGGAGAGGTAAGTGCTCACAGGGCTCGGGGGAGGCCTGGGGCAGACGGACGGCGCCGGTGGAGCTCCGGCGTCCCGAGGAGGAAGACGACGGCGTGACGGCGCTCCAGCGCCTTCGAGCTCTTTTGAATGGCACCAGGGTGCGTAGAGGACGACTGCAAGGAGTTGCGTCATGGCAGAGACGTGCATGGTGGTCCGTGGTCATGTCGGAGCAAGGTGGACGATGATGGTGGGCGTTCGGGCGAAGCGAAGAAGGGGATCTGGTGGGGAGAGGGAGAGGCGGAGAGGGAGAGTAGCATGGAGTGGGCGAGCGGCGAGGGAGCCCGAGGGTCGGGGGCTGCCCTTATCCCCTCGCCGGCGATGTGGCAGCGCGGGGTGCTGCGCCGGGTCTGGTGGGAATGAGCTGGGGTGGCTCGGTCACGTGAACAGAGAGGAGAGGGATGGCCAGGAGGGGGAGTGGGCCGGCCTAGCTGGGTCGGCTGGCTGGGTGCGGTCCCGGGGGCAGGGGCTGTGGCGCGCGGGTGGGTTGGTGGCCAGCTGGGCCAGTCGGCCCAGTGGGAGGGGGTCTTTCTCCCCTTTTTTGTATTTATTTGTTTTCTGTTTATTAGTTTTCTATTTTATTTTGTATATATTTTGCTTTACAAAATATACAAGTAGTGTCTAAATTCGTGCTACAAAATACCCCCATGCCACAAAAAGTTTGGTGACAAAATAAAATAGTTTAGTAATTTATTAATTGTAAAAGGCATTTAATTAATTGCTTTTGCTACTGTTTAAATCCTTATAGTTCATTTAAGCATTTTATAAAAGCTTGGTTTCTCCACCATAATTGCTTACGATTTATTTGAAACAACCTGAACATTTTAGTTTTAGTTTTTGAAAACTTTTGTTGTTTGCTTTTCTTTTGAATTTGAATTTGAATCGGTTTCGAACTAACGCGAGATTAGCAACAGTAATCGAGGTGACATGGCATTATTAGCAGAGATTACTGTAGCTTGATTATCCGGGCGTCACAATTCTCCTCCACTACAAGAATTCTCGTCCCGAGATTTAAGAGGGGAAGTGAGGGGAATTTGGTTACGAAATTCTAACGAGTATTCTCGATCTTGGTTGCTCTTCTCGAAGAGGTCAATCCATTACGTTGATGTTTCCATTTCTCTGCTTTAGGTCATCATGATGAAGTTTGTCGTCCTTCCTTCAGGATCTTCACCGTACTTATGAAAGAATAAAGAGTGGGCATTCCGGGAGAACGGACCTCTGCAAGGTCGACTAACTGGTTGATAACATCGGGGAGGGTGGCGGATAGCAACTCTCGAATTGAAACTTAAGAAAATATCGTGAGCAAAGTAAGAAGGTGAAAATTAGAAGTTTCAAGCGCATAGGCAATCGTTCGTTGCCTGAAACAAAGTGTGAAAGGGGTTCAGAGCAATGGGAATAAGTATTGCGTCTGATAGCAGAACTGATGATCTCTCGGAAGGTGGCTCGTAAATTACTTACGAGGCCACGCGCGAGGAACAACCTTGGCAACAGGGGGTTTACCGGAGAGTCAGGTTCTGATCCTGTGGAACTGTGGGTTATGGGCCCACCATGTGGGTTAAAGTAAGAAGGCCTTTGACATCTTGTACGGTCATGATAGCAAGACATATCAGAGGGTAGGCTATTAGTTATGTTGGCAACAATGTCAGTACCAAGGGCGAGGGACGAAGAGAACCATTTTCCTACTCGTTGAACGAGGCGGACCATTAGGCAAAGTTCCCGTCCATCGGTGGCTACCAGAATGTCATCAATAATAGTAATAGGGTCTTGCTGACAGAATTGTATACTGGGGGTGTTTACACAAGCAAGAGAATATTACTGCTTAGATCATATAGATCACAAGCAACGTTAAACCGACCAATGGAAAGGAAAATATGATTATCAGGTTAAACAGAACGATGGAAAGGAAAATGTGTTTAAACACATATTTCAAGGGTATATTCTTCCCAAGGACAAGCAGAGCATGACATCCATGACAGGGTATAATGTAGAAACTCTTTGGGTAGGGGAGAGAAATTTCATGACATTACCCATACAACGGTGTTTGGATAATAGAGCAAGAAACATTTAGCATTGGGCTTCAAATGTTCTTGTTGAAAATCAGAGTACCACAGACATGCTTCGAGATAGCATTGCATGGTCTTCAAGCAAAGGTTGGACTTGGATACACAAAGGATTCATCAGGAACAACTTATAGAATAAGTCTTACAATTTCCTCCAGGACGAATGGTTATCTTTGCAAAAGAAATTATAATGACAGGTCCTCCAGCCGGGGGCGGGGGGGTGCTAGACATGACATCATATTACCGGGTCATCAAAGGACCAACATCATAACTCCTGGAAAGTTGTCCCAACCATCATATCTGACCGAGATTCAGATCCGATTGGTGTCATGATACCTCAGACTCAGGATGTCCGAGAAGAAAAGGCACAACACAAATTGATGAAATGACATTGCAAGATTCTCGGGAAATGAACTATGGAAGCGAGTTCCGAAACAAGAGTTCATCAGTAAACCAAGGAGAGGATGATGAGGTGGCTGATGGACTCAGCGATAAATCATCGAGATTTCCAAAGGATGGATTTCCACAGTTATGTGAACAAGGAGATAACATTTGTCAGACCAAATGGTACAATGATGTATGCTCGAGGAAAACATTCACAATTAAACATTGGTTGAAAGGTGCACCTGAATATGGGCTGGGTTGCACGACCAACCTCGGAATGGCGATTCAATAATCAATAGTCTAAGAATGAACGGGCGACCATTAACTTCAAAGCAAGAGGGTTGCTAGAAGGGCAGAATCCAAACAACACCGTTCACTTGTTGGAAGCAACACGGGGACCAAGAAAGAATGGTGATGGTGAGAAGTGTCACTATACCAAGAATTCTTAAGAGGTGGAGTAATCCTCATGACATTCTTGATATAAAAGATGGTAATACTCCAAGGTAAAGAAGAAGAAATGTTGGATAGCAAGGAACTCAATGTATAACACAGAACACGAACAAGTTTGTGTTGGAGGGAAGGCAATAATGTGGTCGATGACAAAACAAATCATCAAGGGCAAGGATGGTATTTCTCATCATGAATTCAATAGATATTTTGGAAGAGCTCAGAATGTTGATGATCACGACACCTTTGTCGGAAGATTCCATGAGGTTGCCATTGAATAATGACGACATCAAGCAAAAAGGAATGGTGAAGCAAACGACCACTGGAACCACGAATACGACACAACCTCAGAATCAAGTATTGTTGTTCAAGACAAGGAAGATCGAAGTAAGCTTAGCTCAGCGTCAAAAGTGTGTTCCGGGAAGAAGGAATAGGTAGCACAGTTAAGATTTAGCACGATAATGATATAGCCGATCAGGCTACGAATGACATGATCGGGTACAAACTCGTAAGTAAAGAATATCAGTAGGAGTTGTTGAGCCGTAATGCGGACTCGGTTCAGTTATCGGTGTCTTCGAGTGTTTAATAACTCGGAGCCCGTGAAAAATTGGAATCGGTGACAATGTAGCACTTGATGAAGAACTCATCAGAAGTTATGCAGTTCCATGATAATCTCGAGATACCAGGGGGTAACACTCGACGTCAGATCAAAGTAGAGGTTGGACTGGGGTATTACTCTGCAAAAGACAAGTGCTTAAACATGCACGAGAAATGGTATTTAAAGGAGAACATGGTCAGAACCACGATTGCAAAGGATCAATTCACCGATACCAGAAGATATTATATCAAGGAAATAGTTATTATTACAAGAAGCTTCCATGATAGGATCTACATCGTGTCCATGGGCATGAACACAAAGTTCAAGGTCGACTCGCACTTCTCTAATGCATAACCTTTCACTCACTTTTCACCTTCGACGAAGTTGTAGTATTGAAATTTTATCTGGCATAACATCAGTAGATTATGACCCGTAGTAGTTTCCGAGTTCACAAGATTAGAAAAGGCATAGGTTCAACCCATCAGGGCCTCTTAGGAACATATACCACAAACTTCAGAAGTAGATAACACAAGCTCGAAAGCAGAGCATGTTCGACAAGGCAGAGGATACAATTTACCAAAGGCAATATGTACCCGAGAAAAGACTCACAAAGTTATTGGATACGAAGGACATTGTCGGATGAAATCCAACAAAGGATCTGGGGTGAGTATCGACACACAACCAGAGGAAGAAGCAAGGCAAACACATTGGATTATAGAAGCAACTGAATAACTTAGAGCTCAATTGCTAGGGAATTATGATTTACAAAGCGAAGGATCAGAAGCAGACGCTCTGATCAAGGATGGATAAGTTCAATAGACTTAGGGGCACAATCGACGACAATTTAATTGGCGAGAACCAGCTCATGATTAAAACGACGTCTGAACCGGAAGGATGAATTCTAGGATCTGTTTATGGATTGCAAGCATTCGCAACAAATTGAATCAACGGACTCAAAATGACAATGACAATGGATGTCAACAAGATTACTAGACTTATGGGATTAACCATAATGCAAGCAATCAAGAATTTCAAGAGCAATAGGATGCTCAAGATTTTCAGAAGATCGAATGATATTTCGAGGATTGGTGACATACATGAATCAACTGGGGATGAGTGGATACTCGGTAAGTGCGAGAAATTATCCGTAGTGGTATTCATGTAGCAAAGAACTGCAAGGCAATAGGCACAAAGTATTATCGAAACATTAGAGAGAATTTCGAGGTATCTTGTAATAACAAGATCGACTGGGTATAAAGTAAGGACGACGGGTGTAAGTATTTATCCATAGGGATATTGCAGTGGTAGGGAATTGCAAAAGCAACGGGCACAAGGTCTCAGGAGAATATCGGAAGGTATCTTCGAAAACCTTCGGTGCACAAAGTAATCATCTGGACTGAAGAGGCTCTCCGGGAGAAAGTACTATCGAGAACCTAGAGTCAGAGTTAGTAAGAGAGATCAGATTCCCAGAGTACAGATCGAGGAGTAAAAGATCCTAATACCACCCAATGGCGACATGGGCCCGTAAAGCACACAACCATGTTAGTAAAAGTTTTGCATTGTCTAGACTCAACTTCGGCCAAGGAGTGTGGAAGGGGGATTCCTACAGGCAGTCGGCTCTGATACCAACTTGTGACGCCCCCGATTCAATCGTACACTAATCATGCACGCAAACGTGTACGATCAAGATCAGGGACTCACGGGAAGATATCACAACACAACTCTAAAAACATAAATAAGTCATACAAGCAACATATTACAAGCCAGGGGCCTCGAGGGCTCGAATACAGGTGCTCGATCATAGACGAGTCAGCGGAAGCAACAATATCTGAGCACAGACATAAGTTAAACAAGTTTGCCTTAAGAAGGCTAGCACAAACTGGGATACAGATCGAAAGAGGCGCAGGCCTCCTGCCTGGGATCCTCCTAACTACTCCTGGTCGTCGTCAGCGGGCTGCACGTAGTAGTAGGCACCTCCGGTGTAGTAGGGGTCGTCGTCGACGGTGGCGTCTGGCTCCTGGACTCCAGCATCTGGTTGCGACAACCAGAAAGAAAGGAAAGGGGGAAAAGGGGGGAGAAAGCAACCGTGAGTACTCATCCAAAGTACTCGCAAGCAAGGAGCTACACTACATATGCATGGGTATATGTGTAAGGAGGCCATATCAGTGGACTGAACTGCAGAATGCTAGAATAAGAGGGGGATAGCTAGTCCTATCAAAGACTACGCTTCTGGCAGCCTCCGTCTTGCAGCATGTAGAAGAGAGTAGATTGAAGTCCTCCAAGTAGCATCTCCAAGTAGCATCTCCAGGTAGCATCTCCAGTAGCATCGCATAGCATAATCCTACCCGGCAATCCTCCCCTCGTCGCCCTGTGGAAAAGCGATCACCGGGTTGTCTGTGGAACTTGGAAGGGTGTGTTTTATTAAGTATCCGGTTCTAGTTGTCATAAGGTCAAGGTACAACTCCAAGTCGTCCTGTTACCGAAGATCACGGCTATTCGAATAGATTAACTTCCCTGCAGGGGTGCACCACATAACCCAACACGCTCGATCCCATTTGGCCGGACACACTTTACTGGGTCATGTCCGGACTCGGGAGATCAACACGTCGCAGCCCCACCTAGGCACAACAGAGAGGTCAGCACGCCGGTCTAAATCCTATGCGCGCAGGGGTCTGGGCCCATCGCCCATTGCACACCTCCACGTTGCGTACGCGGCCGGTGAGCAGACCTAGCAACCTCCATTACAAAGGAAGTTGCGTTAACGCAGTCCAACCCGGCGCGCGCCACTCAGTCGCTGACGTCACGAAGGCTTCGGCTGATACCACGACGCCGGGATACCCATAACTACTCCCGCGTAGATGGTTAGTGCGTATAGACCAAATGGCCAGACTCAGATCAAATACCAAGATCTCGTTAAGCGTGTTAAGTATCAACAAACACCGACCAGGGCCAGACCCACCTCTCTCCTAGGCGGTCTCAACCTGCCCTATCGCTCCGCCACAAAGTAACAGTCGGGGGCCGTCGGGAACCCAGGCCCACCTCTACCGGGATGGAGCCACCTGTCCTTTCAGCCCCCTCATCAGAATCACTTGCGGGTACTCATCGAGCTGACCCGACTTTAGTCACCATCTGTATAGTATGTATGTATGTATGTATGTATGTATGTATGTATGTATGTATAGCATAAACCTGTGATCACCTCTCAAGTGATCACGGCCCAATAGTATAGCAAGGCAGACTGACAAGAATGTAGGGCCAATGATGATAAACTAGCATCCTATACTAAGTATTTAGGATTGCAGGTAAGGTATCAACAGATGTAGCAACAATGTCAGGCTATGCATCAGAATAGGTTTAACGGAAAGCAGTAACATGCTACACTACTCTAATGCAAGCAGTATAGAGGAGAATAG
>NC_041383.1:796909296-796918547 GCF_002162155.2 Triticum dicoccoides | reverse complement strand
TGATCAAGGGGGGGGGGGGCTTGCCTGGTTGCTCTGGCAAGGAGGGGTCGTCAACTCCGCGTCGAACTAGGTAGTCGTCAGCAGTCTCGGCGTTTACCGGAAAGAAGTAACGGAGGGGGAACACAATAAATAACTAAGCAATCAAAGTATCACAAAGCGTAGCATGGTAATACGCGGTGCTAGAGGTCACCTAACGCAGTAGGAGGTGATACCGGTGAAGGGGGGGAACATCCGGGAAAGTATCCCCGGTGTTTCACGTTTTTAGACAGATGAACCGGAGGGGGAAAGTTGCGTGTTCGCTATGCTAGGCATGTGGGGTGGACAAACGGGTTGCGTATCCGGATTCTTTGGATTTTTCTGAGCAACTTTCATGTAGAAAACATTTTCATCCGAGTTACGGTTTAATTCCTATGAATTTTTAAAGATTAAAGTATTTTTTGGAATTATTCAAATTTAACAGAAATGGAAGATGGAGTCAGCATGACGTCAGCAATGCGTCAGCATTCGGCTGACCTGCTGCCTGGTCAAACTGACAGGTGGGGCCCACATGTCAGCCTCTCTGGGTAAAACAGTGGGTTAAACTAATCTAACAGACTGATTAGAGGGGGTGGGCCCCAAGTGTCAGTGACTAACTAACTACTAATTAAATAATAGATTTTAACTAGCAGTTTTATTTATTTAGAAAATGTTTTAAACAAGTGGGGCCCACATGTTAGTCTCACTGGGCAGCCCAGCCAGCAGTTGACTGGGTCAAGCCAGTCAACTGGGCCAGTCAACTGGGCCACCAGGGCCCACTGGTCAGTGACTCGGGGGCGGGGCCTACTAGGTTACGTCGGCGTCGGCGCCGGAGAGAGAACTCCGACGACCAAGGCAACGGCGGCGCCTCGCCGGAGTTGGCTGGGGCCGCGTTACAGGGGGCCTCCGGACCTGCGGCTTGGACCTAAGGGCGCGGCTCGGTGCCGCGCACACGATGGTGACGACGACCGGCGTCGGGAACGACCGGAGCATCGCCGGCGGCGAGCGGAGGTGGCCACGGTGTTCGGGAGCGCGTTGGGAAAACCTACGGGGCGCCAAATCGGCCGCGGCTGGTCGCGTTCGAACGGGAATTCGACGCCGCATCCAGCTACGGTGGCGGCGCGGTCCGTAACGGTCTGGAACGACGACGGCGAGAGGCGGGGCAGACGCCGGCTTTCGGGCGCGGTTGGAGACGAGGATAGAGGGTACGGGGAGGCAGGGGAGGAGGCACGGACGATTGGGAGGCCTCCGGGAAGTGCTAGGGGCACTAAGCCGTGCTCGAAAGCGAGCTCGACCGGTGGTGGCTGAGACGGCGTGGCGCGACAGCGGTGACGGGCTCGCCCATGGCAGCAACGATGGTATACAGGCACGGGAAACAGCGGGGGAGAAAGGGGAGGAGAGGTAAGTGCTTACAGGGCGCCTGTAGAGGAGTAGAGCGGGCTCGGGGGAGGCCTGGGGCAGACGAACGGCGCCGGTGGAGCTCCGGCGTCCCGAGGAGGAAGACGACGGCGTGACGGCACTCCAGCGCCTCCGAGCTCTTGTGAATGGCACCAGGGTGCGTAGAGGACGACTGCAAGGTGCTGCGTCATGGCAGAGACGTGCGTGGTGGCCGGTGGTCATGTCGGAGCATGGTGGATGGCGATGGTGGGCGTTCGGGCGAAGCGAAGAAGGGGATCTGGTGGGGAGAGGGAGTGGCGGAGAGGGAGAGTAGCGTGGAGTGGGCGAGCGGGGAGGGAGCCCGAGGGTCGGGGGCTGCCCTTATCCCCTCGCCGGCGACGTGGCAGCGCGGGGCGCCGCGCCGGGTCTGGTGGGAACGAGCTGGGGTGGCTCGGTCGCGTGAACAGAGAGGAGAGGGATGGCCAGGAGGGGGAGTGGGCCGGCCTAGCTGGGTCGGCTGGCTAGGTGCGGTCCCGGGGGCAGGGGCTGTGGCGCGCGGGTGGGTTGGTGGCCAGCTGGGCCAGTCGGCCCAGTGGGGGGGGGTCTTTCTCCCCTTTTTTGTATTTATTTGTTTTCTGTTTATTAGTTTTCTATTTTATTTTGTATATATTTTGTTTTACAAAATATACAAGTAGTATCTAAATTAGTGCTACAAAATACCCCCACGCCACAAAAAGTTTGGTGACAAAATAAAATAGTTTAGTAATTTATTAATTGTAAAAGGCGTTTAATTAATTGCTTTTGCTACTGTTTAAATCCTTATAGTTCATTTAAGCATTTTATAAAAGCTTGGTTTCTCCACCATAATTGCTTACGATTTATTTGAAACAACCTGAACATTTTAGTTTTAATTTTTGAAAACTTTTGTTGTTTGCTTTTCTTTTGAATTTGAATTTGAATCGGTTTCGAACTAACGCGAGATTAGCAACAGTAATCGAGGTGACGTGGCATTATTAGCAGAGATTACTGTACCTTGATTATCCGGGCGTCACACCAAATCCTTTGTTTTGTTTTATTTGTGGTATTCGAGTTGCTTCAAAGTCAAGTGTTGATTCCATACCTTTCAAGCGGTGTTCTCATATTTTTATGGGAGTACTAATCCTTCTTGATCAATGAGGTTGTCATGTCAACTCTTTTCCAACCGGTGTGCTTCTCTTCAAGTGGATCCGATCATTCCAACATTTGTGAGATCAATTCTAATTTTTCTCAATGGTATCCATTCCTTCTGCCAAAGTTGCCTTTGTTTTCCCGCCCTCCCACCCTTTTTCTTCAAGGACTCAGATTTTTTAATCAAGTATCCTTTTTACTGATGGGAAGTCTCTCCATTCTTTTTCGTCAATGTTCTTATCTGGTGATTTCCCATGAAGGTGCTCAACAGTTTCAAGTTCATCATCCTTCATTGCTGTTTCTTCTTCGGTGGATCCAATTCAAGCTTTCGATATTCGTCATATTCTTTCCTCGTTCCTAATGTTTTTCCATGTTGGTGCACCTCTTAATCATTCACTTCTCGCTATTCATTTGTTCTGGAGTGCTGAAGATATCTCACAAGACTTCTATTTCCATTCTCAATCCATTCAAAATATCTCGAGGTTTTTCTCTCATTCAAGCTATCTAATTCTACCGGTGCAATCTCTATTTCAAGCAATCCTTCAATGATGTTTCTTTCGAGTGGGCCCTAACCCACAGGTCTTTTTCCAGGATCTTACCTGACTCTTCTAATTATTATGGAGCCATTCCTAATTCTTTTCGAGTTTGACATAAGAATGAATTTCATCAGTCAGATGTTTTCCAAGATCGATTCCAAATTATTTTGCAGTGTTGGCTCAACCTCTTTGTTTTTCTTTCTCCCGGAGTATCTCAACAATTCATGGTGGTTCTCATCTTCATTCTCAACATTTGAAGACCGAAGAAGGATTTCTCTTGAATCTTGCTTCATTCTCTTCAAGATTCATGGTTCTAGCGTTATGACATCCTCTCATAATTGTTTTCGATTGTGAGAAATATTTTCACCCATCCGGAGCATTTCATGAGTTGTTTACATTTCTTTCCTCCGAAGGCCATCATGTCATAATTCTTCATTCTCAGCATGTAGCTATCATTCTCCAAATCTTACCTGTGAAACATTCAAATATCCTCTAATCAGTTCATGTTCTCTTCGTTTTCATGTATCTAAATCCCTTCAAGTATCTTCATTCGTTTTCAAATTCTTCCCGGTGAATTGTGCCTTTGCTAATCTCATTTTCAATTCTTACGGTGGTTCGTTCAAGATTTCACTTCCTTCGTTATCATATCAATTCATTCGTTGTTTCCGAATCCCACCGGTGGTTCCATCAATACCTTCTCAAGTTTGCGCTATATCTCTCTTAATCCTTTCTACGGGAATAAGTAGTATGCCAAATCCGTTGCTTGTCATCAATTTAAATTGGTGAAGGATACGCATAACGTAATTCTTATCATTGTTTCATCCAAGTGATCTAGTTTCTTCTTTCCAGAGTTGTTCATCATGTCACATTTCTCGATTCGAGATGCTTCATCTTTTTTTTCCGGAGTTCCAAGTTTTCCTCTTTATCTCGTCGCGAAGCTTCATCTAAATCATCACAAGGCTCACCTTGTTCTTTCAACTTCCCTTTCTTTCTATCATCCTTTTTATTACCAGAGTTCTTCATGGAGGCTCTACATGGTGGTTCGTCAAGGATTCTTTCATTCTTCAATTGTTCCTCAAGATTTCTCTCGAAGTTATGATCCGCCAAGCTATACTCAAAATTAAACATGGTGCTCAACACATGTTTTGTTTTGAGGCGTTCAAGTATTCTTCTTCTTGCATTTAGAAGTGCAATCTTTCTACCTTATCATTTGAGGTGGTGTTATATCATTCTTGACAATTTGAGTTCGTGTTCATGATTCATATGTTGTCAAGAATGAGATATTTTAAATCCATCATTTTCTCTTCGTTCAGGAGATCGTTTCAACCTATTAATGCCTCCATTGGAGTTATCTTGTGTCATATTTCACCTAAAGCCTTCCATTGGGAATGTTGCTATTTGTGGTGCTTATCAATGATCCAAGTTATCTCTTTATCATCTTTGTGGAAGAAGTGTTCATCTCTTCGTCGATCTAAAGCAAGCAATTGTTTCCTTTAGTGGTCAGTTGTTACCTCATAATATTGAGATGTTTTCCATAAGCCCACTACAAACTTATTCTTTTCGTTGTTGGTCTTCCAACAACTTTGTTCTAACCTTCTTGCAAGGATGCTTTCCAAATTCAATTGTGGTAGGAGTTGTCATTTCCTTCTCCGTTCCCTTTATCACAACGATATAGCTTCTATTCTTTCATTTCAGAGTCATTGTGATGTTGCGCTCTTCACCCATCACCTCGTTTTGTCAAGATCATGTTATTTTCATGCTTATCCATTTAACCGTAGTGTTGTGTCATCTCTTCAAGTTCTTTCATCTTATCAAGTTTTGCCTCTCTTTTCAACCTTAGTGCTGTCTGAAATCCTTCTTACCCAGTGTGCCATTCTTTCAATAGTTCCGGAGGTAGGTATCATCCCATCTTCTCAAGTTCATGTTCTATTCCTTCCATGTTCAACCAGAGTGCTGCCCGAATTCATCCTCTCTCATCTTGTTTTAACCGGAGTGGTTTCGAATTCTATCTTGTCCATTAAACTCTTGATTCATGTCTTTGCAACCTTCAAGTTCTCATAATGTTCCTTGTTCCTCTTTTCTAACAGATTGTTTGCAATCTCGTTCATCTCTGTTGTATTCTTTCTTTTATATTGCTCAACCTCTCAAGGTTCGTGGTTTCACTCATTTGTCGAAGAAGCAACTTAGTTTTACCTCCTCTCTTCCTCTTCTGTTTTCCCTCCGGTGCCATCCTAGATCTCGGGACGAGATCCTCTCGTAGTGCTGGAGTGTTGTAACGCCCCGGATACAACTTTACATATTCGTAACTCCAACTCTTGCCTTTTCCGGAGATGCGATATGTTATTTTCTTCGTGGTTGGGTTTTTGTCGTTCGTTTTGCATTTTATTCATGTCTTGCATTTCATCTCATCGCATCATGAGCATTGCATCGGCATTGTTTTCATAAAACTTGCATCCGTTGTTAGTTGCCGCTTCTCCCTCGCCTCCGTTGACGTTTCTCAGACCAACCGTTCTTTTGTTGTCCGACCGTTTGGCCCTTTCTGCACAGTGCACTGACCCCCCTCGCGCGCGTCCGAGACTTCCCCAAACCCGACCTGCTCAGTCATCACCGTTGGATTTAGTTCGTCCCCTAACATCTATAAAACATCTCCGTTTTATTATTTGGACTCCCTATCATATTTATTCTCCTTTGTCGGATTTTGATCGGATGATCCAAACCCCCTCTCTTTTCCCTATATATAGTCAAACCTTAATCCATTTGAGACCAAACCCTAAAATCTAGGGATCTGTCCCATCCTCCCAGCCGCGCCGCCACTCCAACAAATCCCCTCGGGATCCATCCCCATCCAGTCAGTGCCCGCTTCCCCAATCCATCCTCTCCTCGATTTCAGATGCCAGCCAATCCCTCGAGCCGGCCGCAAGCAGCGCCGCCAGCAGGACCTCGCGCCCCTGCCTTCTCCCTTTCTTCTTTCCTCCGTCTCCCTCGTTGCTCTCTGTCTCACCCGATTCTCTCTCTGTGTTCTCTGTATCAGCGCCGTCGCCGGAGAAGCTCCTCATGCGCATCTAGGAGGACGACACCCGAGGCCGAACGGATCCGCGACAAGCTCCGCCGCCGCGCCATCTTCAGGCGCTCGAGCACGAGCTCGCCCGCGCCACGTCTTCCTCCTTGTCGTGCGGGTCCAGGAGGCTCGCCGCCTAGCCGCATCGCCTTGTTGCCGCGCCTGCTTCGCCAGGGGCCATCCTCGCCCTCGTCCTTGCAGCAAGTCCCGAGCCCGACCCCGTCGCCTCCTCTGCTTCGCCCGCGCCTACCGCCGGCCGGCCATGGCCAGGTCGCCTCGCCTCCTCTCGCTCTCACTCCGGCCCTTTCTCTGTCCCTGTCGCTTGACTGAATTTTCCCTGCCATGGCCCTGCAGTTCCTCCCCGCCTCGGAGCTCCTTTGCGCAGCCGGACCCGCCTCCATCGGCCTCCGTTCGGCACGCCGCCGCCGGGATCTGCTCGCCGCCTCGCTGACCCGTCCCCGGCCAGCAGTGCCCTCGCCGGAGGCCACCAGCGCCATCGCCAAGTCCCAGCGCCGCCGGCCTCTGCTCTCCCTGCATCGAGCAGAGGGGGCTTCGCTCGCCCGCTCGTCCTCGAGCGTTGACCGCGCCAGCGTGGACCAGATCTAGCTGGCCCAGCTTGCTCGCCCTAGCCCAGCACCAAACCGGCCCATGAAGCCTGGTGAGCAGCCCCGCCCCTGTGCATTGATGGGCCAGCCTCAAATTCGGCCTGCATTGTATTTTTTTTCCCTGCTGCGAATTTAGACATTTATCCAGGATTTACTGATTTACAGAAAAGCCCTTGCACATCATGCATATAATAACTAACAAACCGTGCATCGGATTAAAATGATTTATATATGAAAAATGCTTAGAATTTTGTGTAGATTAATAATTTTCCACTTCCATCCATGTTAAATATGATTAAACTTGCTGTTTGCTTTATTTTTGTTAAATAACATGTTAAAATGATTTATTTCATAACTAAATAACCGTAGTTCTGTTTTAAATAAACTTTATATGTAAATGGGGTGGAAAAAATGCCTAGTTTAACATGGTCCACTTTATTTTCCTATTTAACAACTCTAAAATATGTTTTAGGGCAGAACAGTGCCAAATCTAAAATATGCACATGAGGATTTTCCGGAATTGTTGATTGTTATTTCCGGCCTCATTTAAACTTGCCTAAATAGGTAGTTTTATTATGCCTCACCTCTTGCCATGTTTGACAACATTTAATATTGTTGAGTAGCTTATAACGAGATCAAACTAAATAATTGCATGTGGTGTTTTGTTAATATGCAACTCGTTGCATATTGAGCTCCACTTAACTTGTAGTATTGTTTGTTGCACTTTGCCATGCCATGCCTCATTAAACCGGACATGCATCATACTTGATTGTGCATCATGCCATGATTATGCTTGTGTGTTTACCATGTTGTTTGTTTCTTTCCGGTGTTGCTTCTTATTCCGGTAATGTTGCGATTGTGAGGATTCGTTCGACTTCATCCGTTCGTCTTCTTCATGGACTTGTTCTTCTTCCTTGCGGGATTTCAGGCAAGATGACCGCTACCCTGGATCTCACTACTATCATTGCTATGCTAGTTGCTTCGTTCTATCGCTTTGCTGCGCTACCTATCACTTGCTCTTCAAGCCTCCCAAATTGCCATGTCAGCCTCTAACCTTTGACACCCTTCCTAGCAAACCATTGTTTGGCTATGTTACCGCTTTTGGCTCAGCCCCTCTTATAGCGTTGCTAGTTGCAGGTGAAGTTGAAGATTTCTCCATGGTGGACAGGATTTTGGTTGGGATATCACAATATCTCTTATATTATTAATGCATCTATATACTTGGTAAAGGATGGAAGACTCGGCCTTATGCCTGGTGTTTTGTTCCACTCTTGCCGCCCTAGTTTCCGTCATACCAGTGTTATGTTCCTGGATTTTGCGTTCCTTACGCGGTTGGGTGATTTATGGGACCCCCTTGACAGTTCGCTTTGAATAAAACTCCTGCAGCAAGTCCCAACCTTGGTTTTATCATTTGCCTCACCTAACCCTTTTTCCCTTGGGTTTCCGGAGCCCAAGGGTCATCTTTATTTTAGCCCCCCCGGGCCAGTGCTTGTCTAAGTGTTGGTCCGAACCGAGTAGACTGCGGGGCCCCCTCGGGGAAACTTGAGGTCTGGTTTTACTCGTAGGATGTCTCATCCGGTGTTGCCCTAAGAACGAGATATGTGCAGCTCCTATCGGGATTGTCGGCGCATCGGGCGGCTTTGCTGGTCTTGTTTTACCATTGTCGAAATGTCTTGTAAACCGGGATTCCGAGTCTGGTCGGGTCTTCCTGGGAGAAGGTCTATTCCTTCATTGATCGCGAGTGCTTGTCATGGGCTAAGTTGGGACAGCCCTGCAAGGTATAATCTTTCGAAAGCTATGCCTGCGGTTATAGGCAGATGGGAATTTGTTAATGTCCGGTTGTAGATAACTTGACACCAGATCTGAATTAAAACGCATCAACCGTGTGTGTAGCCATGATGGTCTCCTTTTGGCGGAGTCCGGGAAGTGAACACGGTTTCTGTGTTATGTTTGACGTAAGTAGGAGTTCAGGATCACTTCTTAATCATTGCTAGCTTCACGACCGTTCCGCTTGCTCTCTTCTCGCTCTTATTTGCGTATGTTAGCCACCATATTTGCTTAGCCGCTGCTGCAACCTCACCACTTTACCCATTCCTTTCCCTTTAAGCTTTGCTAGTCTTGATACCCATGGTAATGGGATTGCTGAGTCCTCGTGGCTCACAGATTATTACAACCACAGTTGCAGGTACAGGTTATGCGATGATCATGACGCGAGAGCGATGCTTGCTTGCGTTGAGTTCTTCTTCTGCTTCTTCTTCGATCAGGGGATAGGTTCTAGGTCGGCAGCCTGGGCTAGCAGGGTGGATGTCGTTTGAGTTTCTGTTTGTGTTTCATCCGTAGTTGGATGATGCTCTTATGTATTGTGATGTTGTATTCGTGTGGCATTGTATGCCTTATGTATGTATCCCCATCTATTATGTAATGTTGATGTAATGATATCCACCTTGCAAAAGCGTTTCAATATGCGGGTCTATCCTTGGTGGGACCTTCGAG
>NC_041383.1:796895687-796908850 GCF_002162155.2 Triticum dicoccoides | reverse complement strand
CCCTAAATAGCCACTCAATCCCTGTAAAATATATGTGGAGTTAATCAGAAAACAAATGGTGAAAGGATTAACATCTGGTACATTGAGAACATAGTTTTTCTTTAGGCGTTAAGAGAAAAATATCTCACCCAAGGAAAAAAAACATTATACAAAAAGCAACCAATACTCCACACTGTTCAAAACCTTTCAAAGAAATATTACCACGCAGCCTAATATAATGGAAGACAAGGTATATACGACCAGCCTCTTCAAAGACGAACTTAACACGATGGTGTGATGAATGTTTAATTTCCTGGAATTGTTGGATGCGTCCAGTAGTTGTTTTCTCTTTTTGATTTCTTGTCGCCATTTCCTGAGTGCTTCCCTGATAGGCATGTGGTACAAGTGTGTATGGGGTTGTATGCCTTGTAGCCCATGGCCATTTCGATATTGCACCAAGTAAAATAGCCCCATTTGCAAGCGACGCTCCTTGTATTTCCTGATACTGTCCCTGATAATTTGAAGTGAGTTTTCAATGGTGTGGTGGTGCTCTTTGTAAGCTTCCCACGTAAGCATACCTCTCTTCACGAGTTCATTGTAGTCATCAAGTATTGATGCAAGACAAATGCGCTTGTCTGTTTCACGGTCCAACGATGTAGTCTTGAGCATACGGCGTTCGCCAAAAGAGAATGTACCATACTCATCACGGCCGCAAAGTCTAAAAGTTTTTCCTGGCATCTTGAATTTTTTGGTCCCAAGGCTTTTGGTGCCCAATGCAAAAAATATGATAAGACACGTTAGAGATGAAGCATGCATAATGGATGAAACAAGCATGCATGTCACGTCAAAAAACCATGGTTTAAGAAAAAGCTTCATTAAGTAGGCTTGCTCATCAGTATATACTATTTGTTCTCTTATTAGATAGTCTATAGTGTCCATTGACATGAAAAACAAGACTTTAGAGCATTGTTTACCGTAGGCAAAAAAATAAAATCCGAGTGAAAGTGTTTTTTTAGCTACACCCATTGAGAGAAGTTTGCTTTTATATATTTTAACAGTGGAGATGAAAAAAGGAACTTGATTTGTAGAAATACACAATGTGCGGAAATATTATTTTAGTGAAAGGACAACAATATACAAGACACGAAAGCATATGCAAGCCCTCCAACCAGTCGCACGGGTCATCTTCCTTTTACATAAAGGTGTGGATAGTTCTCTGAGAGTTAACCAAGTCTCAATCAAGTGATATAGTATATAAGAAAGAAAAAACTAAAATTGAAAAAGAAATTTTTGCACGGATCCGTATGCAAGCTCTTACGAATAGAGCATCGACTGAGACATAACAAAGTCTTAGTCGACTGATATTTAGCAACACCTTTTTTCCATAAATATACCGCATGTCATAATAGGCTTTTTTCGATAAAGGACATTTCATTGAATAGATATATCGAGGTGATACAATTATATCGAAAAAAAGCCCGGCCTTTGCATAGCTAGATGCACACAGCCAAAAAGTCGAGAGCATCCTAAAAATAAAATAATTTGATACAATGCCAAGCAATAAATCGTGTCCAGCCTAAGGAGCGGTAGATCCTATCCGTAAATCACACCGCCATCCATGGGGGTAGAAAACCTCCCTGGCCATACGGTACAGCCGTGTAGACGTCATCATAAAAATGTCCCTGTCTTCCGGCTTCTGCAGGATAGACCAAGTACGGAGCCATCGTGTACAAACATGAATAACCTGCATATGAGATAGACAAATTTATTTTTAAAAACCACATCATTCCTGGTAAGCCACATTGCCCAGCATAAGGCCGCCGCTCCCACAAGAATATGTGCAGAAAATTGTTTATCTATACCCCGCAACCAGTTGCCGAACATATTCCGTGCACTACGTGGTGGGTATAAATTCGAAGCTACTTGGACCATAGCCCAAACTGCCCGAGCGAACTTGCACTCAAAAAATAAGTGTTTGATAGACTCGTCATGTTGGCAAAAGAAAATGTCTTGGAACCATGCCAGTTTCGTCGTGCCAGATTATCTCTAGTTAGGATGACTCCTTTGTTCAGAAACCAGAGTAAAATCTTCACTCTTAGGGGAATTTTTAACTTCCACAATTTCCTGTTATCTACAGGAACAGCACAATGAACCATTGCATCATACATGGATTTGACCGAAAATTTACCATTCTGATGCAAGTTAAAAGTGTCCGGCTCATCTGACAGTTGAATGTCCTCCAGGCGAGTGAGTAATCCATTCCATGCTGTCAGACGAGTGCCCAAAACATCCCTACGGAAAGAAATATCGGGGTTTTCCTGTCCTAATACTTGTTTGATCGTGACAAATTTATGTCTGACGATCCGGTACAAGCTCGGATATTGCACCATTAGTGGAGTGTTCCCCAGCCAGGTATCTTCCCTGAAACGAACCTGAGCACCGTCCCTAACCAAGAAGGTCCCAAATTGGAAGAAGAATTCCTTGGCCATCATGACACCACTCCAAAAATGTGAATCCCCTGGTTTCCAATGAATTTGAGAAATGGCATTGGATCCCACATATGATTTCCTGCCATACGCCATTCTCAGTGAGTAGTTTATAGACCCACTTGCTGAGAAGAGCGATATTTTTAATCTCAAGGTCTTGGATTCCCAGGACCCCTTGGCTTTTAGGTTTGCATAATACGCTCCACCTAGCCAGTCTATATTTCTTGGTTTCGTTATCACACTGCCAAAAAATTCTGGATCTCAAGTAATCTAGCCGCTGTAGAACCCCTTTCGGCAGGTGGAAGAATGACAACATGTATAAAACCATATTGCTTAGGACAGAATTGATCAAGATCAATCGCCCCCCATAAGACAAGAGTTTGGCCTTCCAACTGGCTAAACGTTTCTCAATTCTCTCTTCCACATGCTTTCACTCAGCGATAGTTAAACGCCGATAGTGTATGGGGATACCCAGATACCTAATCGAAAACTGCCCGAGCTGGCACCCAAAAATGTCGGCATACTCGGGTGCAGATTCTGCAGCATCTCCAAAGCAAAAAAGTTCACTCTTACGAAAAATAATTTTGAGACGAGAAAGTTCCTCAAAGGCACATAAGAGTAGCTTGAGATTTCTTGCTTTATCTAGATCATGATCCATAAATAGAACCGTGTCATCTGCATATTGTAGAATGGATAGACCATCTTCTACCAGGTGTGGAATGACCCCGCTAATTTGACCATCCAGCTTGGCCCGCTCCACAAGGGTAGCTAGCATGTCGGCCACAATGTTAAATAGAATAGGAGATGCGGGGTCGCCTTGACGAAGCCCCTTCCTTGTCTGAAAATAGTTGCCAACGTCTTCATTAATTTTTATGGCCACACTACCGCCAGAGACAAAGCTCTCTACCCAGCGACACCACTTTTATGAAAACCCTTTCATGCGTAAGGTTTGCAACAGGAAGGGCCACTTAACTTTGTCGTAGGCTTTCTCAAAATTAATTTTAAGAATGACACCGTTCATTTTTTTCGGTGCAGTTCATGTACAGTTTCGTGCAGGACAACCAATCCATCTAAATTTTTGCGTCCTTGCATAAATGCTGTTTGTGTGGGTTTTACGACATGGTCAGCTACACCGTTCAACCGATTAGTTGCTACCTTCGTAAAAAATTTAAAACTTACATTGAGAAGGCAAATTTAAGTCGACACGGCGTTTTGGTTTGTTGGTCTAATAATACTTTCATCAGCCATCTACTCTAATCAAATACTCGTCTAAATAATGAAGGACAACTTCGCATGTAAGCTTTTACATGAAAATTTATTGAAGAAAATACACGGTAGGAACTTTTCCTACGGTTTGGCCTAAATTGTTTTTGAAGGATGTACGAGTACCAAGATTGTGAAATTAACCCATGCTCTCGACTGAAGAGGAAATTAAACGGATGGATCATACCTGATGTCTCGCTTCCTATCCATCATGCCGCTGCTAATCCCCTAATTAGCAGACCGTCAAGAGCGATCTGGATGGAGTACTTTGCAGCCACGCCGTGGGAAAGCAAAACAGTGCTACTATGCCGACGCTATTTTCATACAATACTTTTTTTTGCATGATAATACGTGTCTCATTCATATCATAAAGAACAAAGTACAAGTCACGTAAGAACCGACATGACAAAACTGAAAAGATAGCAGAATATCTCTGAGCTTGACACTAACGCCCGTTACCTGCCTCCGGCACCACCACAGCAGCCACCGAAAAAAAGAATGACGGATCACCTCCTCACCCGAGTTCGACGCGGCTCCATCGCTGATATTCAGTTTTGCGGACCTCCAAGGTGGCTCATCAAAAGTGAAGCCATTGCCGTTGAACGAAGACCGGGGCAACACCCCGGACACGCCATCGAACTCCAGATCTGGCACCCCACCACGACTAAGACGCCGAAGGAGGAAACCATACCTGTCATCCACGAACCACGAACCCAGCATACGTTCCGTCTTCCAGATGTCGTCGATGCAGACCACAATCTGCATCCGCTCTTGGACTACCTCCCAAGCTCCACGCCGACGCTGGAGCAAACGTCGTCGCAACGACGGAGCCCGAGGACACAGGTCCACCACGAGAATGCCGCCGCCGCCACGCCATCCTTGCTTGAACAGACTGATTTCCAGATGCATCCCCAACCATAGGACCGATGGCCTCGTCAGGAAAGGATCCGAAGAATATTTATTCAGCGTCGTCATCGTCGCCGCCGAAGCAAAGACGATGAACAACCTAAAAACCTAGACTACGGATGAGTAAAAACGATCCACACGCGTGGATCCGGCGACCCCCCTCACCACCGACGACCGAAGTCGCCGGCGGAGGGGAGCCGCCGGAGAACGGCGTTGGAAGATCGGCCCCTGGCGGCGGCTAGGGTTGCAGCCGCGGGATACGAGAGGAAAACCGTGGTTTTTTGTTTTTCATACAATACTGGAAATTCTAATCCTACTCAGACACCGATCACGGTATTTTATAGGAGTCCAATCCGAACTCGTACCCAAAATTAAGCCCGATTGTGCACAGGAGGACGAATCCGTCACGCCGAAGTTATTATTTACCATACCATATCGTACGTACACCGATCGTGCATAGGAGAGGACAGAGAGTAGTATTAGGAATTCTAATCCTACTCAGACAGCTGCCGGCAGGTTCTATTATTAGCCTATATATACACGTAGTAGTACTAGCTTGCAACACCACCGGCCGTGAGCATCTTATACGAGCCTCCTCTGGCAATCAATCCAACAAGCAGTCTCGCCGGAAGAAAGATGGCCGCCGCGGAATCCCACGATGTTGACTTGCTAGACCTCGTGAGCTTCGGGCACACGCTCCGCCACCATGGCCTCGTCATCGCCGACGCCAAGGCGGACCACGACATCCCCGTCGACGTGTTCATGCTCCTCCTTGCCGACAACACTGTCGTGTACAAGAACTCCGGGGACCTCGAGGTGGTTGACAGGACCCACTTGCGCCCTGGACAGGTGGTCGGCTCGGCGTCCGACGATGACGGCCGGCTCGGCGTCGTCACCAGCGTCACCACCGTGCTCGACCTGGCCAAGCACGCCGTGGGGACACATGTCATCACGGGCGTGCCCCCGTCTACCCTCCGACACGTAAGGAGCTTCAACCTCGGCGACTTCATCGTGTCCGGGCCGTGGCTTGGCCGGGTTGTCGAGGTGTCCATCGACGTGGATGTGTTGTTCGATGACGGGGCGGTCTGCAGGGTCGCCAACGCAGAGTCCAAGAAGCTACAACTAGTGCATGACACCTCAGCTGGCGGCAACAAAACACAACGAGTGTATCGCGGTCAAATGAACACTCTTTTCAACCCTGGGCAGCGCGTCCGTGCACCAGACCCGTCTTCCCTCTTCAAGGCAGCACGCTGGCTCAACGGCTTCTGGAACCCTGACCGTCAGATGGGCACCGTCAGCAACTTAGAGACGTCCGGCGTCATTGTCTACTGGATTGCATCCATGCACCATGGCACGGACAAGGAGCTCGTCAAGGCATCGGCCCCTTCGGCCTACCAGAACCCGGACGATCTTACTTTCTTCTGTGCCGCGCACGACTGTAGCTGGGGGGTAGCTGACCGCTGCTTTTTCCGCAAAGACAATGCGACTGATGATGATGAATGTGAAGCACCAACAGCTCAGGCCGAGGTGGAGTTTCCCATGGTCGTTGTCAACACACATACCTCCCTTGACGTGCTATGGCAGGACGGCACACGACAACAAGGCATAAGTTCAGCGACTGTCGCCCCCTTTCAAGTAGTGGATGGAGAGTTATTCCCGGGACATCACGTCGTCGGTGTTCTTCATGTTGATGCTACCGGCGACCACGATAACAAGACTACTACTAGTGTAAACAATGACATTGTTGCTGATGGAACTCCATTGTCACGGCCCGTGGGCGTCCTCAGGAGCCTACACTACGGAGACCGGACGGCTTGCGTGTCATGATTGAACGGGGCTGGTGAGGTTGAGTGTGACGATGCCGTGACTGTATACGCACTGAAAAGAGACTCTTCTTACCTATATGCTTACTATGGAGATATTGTCATTCGCCTCCTACCGTCAGGATCAGCCAACGGTGAAGAAACCACATCATTGATTCATAGCAAGAAGACGAAGCGTGCTGCTGCATCCGATCTTTCATGGGTGGGGCATGTTGCTGAACTTCATAATGGACACGTCCAAGTCAAATGGGGTGATGGTAGCATGTCAATGGTACGTGAAAACTTTCTATGTAGTTGCTTTTTGTTGGATTCTACTCAACTCATTAGTTGTTGTTGATTTGATTGGGCGTACTTGTGCTGCAGGTATTGCCCCAAGAGATTCTTGTCGTCAAGGAGGAGCACTACATGAATCTGTTGAATTTAATGGAGAACTGGGTAGTGGTCGACGACAAACCAACCGCAGCCGCAGTTAACACGGTATACATCTATCTTTCTTTTTTTCTTCCTAACATTTTCCACTTCGACAAAGAAAAATCAAAATCACTTTGGGTTGTCCCGACCAGTCTCCACCAAAGAAAATTAAACCACTGGACAACTTTTTTATACTGAATTTCGGACCTCGTATATTTTATACTGAATTATTATCTTGATGGATTCATCTTAATTGTTGTACCAATATGTTTTATTTTATTTTAGGACCATGGTCTACAGAATCCGGCTGACAATAACGATGTCGAAGGCGACAACCCGGCAATGACGAGGACAAACCCTTTGGGCTTTGCAAGCCGGTCTTTGTTTCAAAGGACAGGCAACATGGTGGCTCGGGTTAAGCAATACCTGACAGGGAACTGGTGGCCGTTGTCGTCATCACCAAGCTCAGGGTTACTTGTGCCCACATATGACGGCGATGATACAATAGAGACATCCGATGCTACCATGGCGAGGAACATTCTGGATGCGAGCGGGCACTATTTTCCCAAGGGGACGAAAGCTGATGACAAGCCCTTCGGATCACCATTATCTTGACACCATGGACAAGTAATTACAGTTTTTTTACAAAACGATGAAGAATCAAATTGTGTGATTTAGGCACATATAAAATGGTGGAGATTGAAACTAGTCCCTCAAGTTATGAAGGTTGATTTACTCTGTTCATGATCACCTCCCTGGATTAACGCCATGATTTTTTTTAATTTCTGCCTGCTTTTGTTAAATGTACTAGGAAAATTGCTTTGCATGATAATATATATACACACTGACACGGGAATATATTATGATACAAAAAATAAAATGTACTTATTACATATGATGCGGCAAATGTTTATGCAACCATGTGTGCCATGTGGCGAGTGGAAATATTTGCCATCAATTTCCCTATGGTGGATTCGCCTGTTTTGTGCACAAAAACGTGCGAATAGATCATGCTCATCGTATGGTTACAATTGGTCAGCAGATCGCATGAAGCCACACGAATCATCCTGTGGTGTGTGAAGTGCCAGGCTGCGGCTGCTGATGTGCTTATTTCCTGTATGGTCTTTTTGAGCTCACCTATGTTTGGGCAGTGTTTCCTTAGGGTGCTTGGATTGTAATTGCAGCGTTCGAACCTGGTCTTTTTGAGCTCACCTATGCTTGGACGGAGTAGGGTTAGTGGCGGGCTGGGCAGACGTGGCAGATGTGTCCGGGCCGCCCTACATATGGGCTGGATATAAGGAGTGCCAGATAGCCGGAGCATTTGAGGCCGGCTTGAGGCGCCTGGCTGGGTTAAATTTTTTTTTACCGGTCAGTGACCGATCCACCCGCCTGGGCATTTGGGACCGGTTTGAGGCGCCCGGCTGTAGATGCTTTTATACATTTGAGCTGCAAGTAATTTCGGACGAAAGGAGTAACTTGTTTTAATGATATATACCAACTATGTAACTTGACCTTTGGGGAACACACATTTCTAAAGCAGGTGTGATGTGCGTCCTTCCTATTGCTCGTAACGCTGATGTTCTCGGGGAACGAATGTAGAGTACATGACTATATAATATAGGTAGAAGAAGTGTTGTCATATTTATGAACTGTAATGGAGAAATGTTTTATTTTTTACGGGTACTCCCTCTATCCATATATTACTCCTAATCCCTAAAGGAGTACTTGTCTTAGATTTGTCTAGATATGGAAGGAGTAACAAAAAACTATTTAACGTACGTCCTAGCTAGTGTTGTGAAACAAAGTTAGGTGGTGTATAGACCTGGATGTAATTCTTGTTATTTATGATGGTCTTTGTACTGCTTTAATAGTTGATGGATCGAAAGTTTATCAAAATAATAGTGAAACATACACCAACCACATCCATGCTTGTGATAGTTGATGATTAGATCGAAAGTTTGCCGAAATGATAGTGAAACATACACCAACCACATCCATGCTTGTGATGACTTCTGGCGTGACATGGTACGCATGCAATTTCATATCCTACGATTAGGTTAACAAATCAAGTTACTTTTCAGCAGTCAGCATATCTGGCTAGGAATTAAGCACGCATACAAGGGACTAAAGTATGTGTAAAGCACCCAGCACTAGCTAGCTACACCTTAATGGCAAGGTCGGTCGAGCAAATCATACACTAATTAATCTTCCAAAAATGGACCGCCAACTTTGCTTTCAACACTTGAACCAACTCAAATACTCAATCATTTGTCTAGTGGCTCGTACCGGTGAGCGCACAAATCTCCTAGGGACAGATACTAATTAAAGGGTCAAAAGTACAGTCGTCCTAGATGTCATGGTTTGGACAATGGCGTGTGTTTTTGCATAGCATAAGTATTGCATGATCAGATGAAGGGTCCCTCTCCGCGGCCTACAAAGTTAGCAACAAAAATAAATTTGGCTTTCTAACCCACCCCGCACGCTCATAGGCACAGAACATACTCCTACGTGGTTGGCAAAGACAACACTGAAGGTAAAACTTTTCTTACAATGAACATCTTGATTTGGCTAGGGCTTTTCTTGGATTGTAAACAACTAGTAAGTATGCACGCGCAATGCACGTCTTGAGTAAAATATGTTCCATTATGAAAATAATAATTTTATCATAATGCAAATCTACTTCCTGAGAAGCTGAAATCTCATGCAAAGAGCATATAATTCCTAATTCTTAAGTCATTTAAATGATTGGACATATTTTGCTTTATGAATCAACATGCCCACGTCCATTGTGCAACAACTACCAAAGATAATTAATTGATAAATACAAAATCAGTCCATCAAGAAAATTAAATTATGGACCCAGCTAGTGCATCTCGGAAACGGACGCCATCACAACACCTCGCCGGCAACCATGGTACCATATAGATGGTCATCATGTAGACAAAACGTTTGTCATGTATCACAATCATGACCTCTGAAACTGCATAACTTAACTCACGTGTTATTCAGTCATCATTGAATCTAAAATGAACTAAATTTGAGGTATAATATTTTCAATCAAGAGAAACATACTTTCAATCTTATTTTCTTCTAGTTGGTACCTACGAATGGGCCATTGGGGAAAAAAGATATGCAAGTGTGTGTATAGAGACAATGAAAATTAGTAGGTTCCACATGAGCTGATCAAATGACATAATTTTATCAGAGTTCTGAGATATCAGTTTGTACATTTAAGAAACAAAAGATTGCTAGTTCATACAGAAACAAACCATCAAGATGCATCAATATGACATCCTCGCCCCTACAGCTGTACCAGGCAATGTCAGGTACACATGAAACCAGTCACAGAACTCGCTAACAGACAATCAGATGCACAAACCACTAATGGTGGAACCACGCTTACTCATAAGCTGAAGGTCCTTGGCAATGTAGTTCATTTGTGGGCATTTAGTGTTAATCCTCCGATGGCAAGGTCCAAAGCCATGAAGGTATTTGCAACCTGTTATTTCAAACAACATGCTTCTCTTGTGAACTTTCACAATAAAGCACATACCCAATTTTTAATCGTCTGGAAATTAACATAACATTGGGATTATAAGTCGAATTGCTCTTAGTGAGAAACAACAAAATCCAATAGTAGCTAACATGACCATGATGCTCCTTAATGTGTATGAAACTGAAAAAAAATTGAAAATCTCCAAACCATTATGAACTCCTAATTTCAATATCATTATCATCTCGAGCTTAAATAGGCTATAATTACTGGTTTATTACTACATGGAAGGATAATAAATCTTATAATTTCATGAAAATATAAGTTGATACTTGATAGTACTACGATAAAGGATCAAATTATTAATTTATGAAAGTTCATTGCTGCACAAATAGACTGCCCTTAAGATTTATATGACCAACAAAAATGGACAAGAGGTGCAGTAAAAAGGAATCCATAAGTTGATGACACGCACCTTCAAAAGTTTTTGTATATGTACAACACTACAGAAGTCCAATTTTTTTGCTGAATGGACCAAACTATACAGCCGTATAGCAATCTCAAAGCTCTCTCACCTATCTATACGGATCGAGATCCTCCAACGTAGCTCAGCCTACTGCAGAGGGACGTGATGTGCGTATACCCCGTTAGTAAGCCATCCGATGGCAGAAACATTCACTCGCAATGAAAAGAAGCGACGCTTCGGCCCGTCAGCAGCCCACAATAAACACAGAAAAGAACAAAATGGATATCTCCTTGTTCCCCTGGAATTCCCCTTCTCCGCCGTGGTCGAACAAGCTCTCGGCGCATCCTCGCCGTCGCCATTCGTTCGCAAAAGGAGCCGTGGGCACAGAGCAACACGTGCAGCGGGAGCCCCCATGGTCGGCGGCGGCCGGGATACAGAGCAACACGCAGAGGGAGCACCCTGGTCGGAGGCGGCCAGGATACATGGCAGCACGTGCAGCGGGAGCCCCTGTGGTCGGCAGCGTCCAGGATACAGGCCACGCGCGCTACATGGGCTCCGTCCTTCATGCGGGTCTAAGGGCGTCCGGTTGGTCGGCCTCCTCGAGTCACCGCCCGTGGTGGACAGCTCGGCGTACGCACGCAGCAACCTCATGTCGAGCACCTGCACACCCATCTCCATGGTGGTGGTCGGCTGAACCACGCCGTCGTTTCCGCACCGCTGCAGGCCGATTAGCTGATAACTGAATCTAGTTTTCAAACTTGTTAACTGAATTAGGCCATGTCTCTGTAGCATTCCACTTGCTACTTGTACATTTTTAGACTTGATAAGGATAACTGAATTTTGTTTGGCAAAAGAGATTAAGCATTCCATTTCCTTGCACAAATAAATTGGCATGAAGTAACCTTGCCATCGGCGGATCTCTTGTTTGTGCACCTTTTCCTGACCCCAAAGCCCTTTTTACGACCATAGATAAGCCAAAATGCCCAAGCTTCATCTGAATTTTTAAATTCCATGCCAACATGAGGTACCAAACCGGACAATATACCTGGCAGTGGAAAAGTAATCATGAGCAAAGAACTTGTGCAAGTGCCATATTTCAGGATAAGAGAAAAGTAAACGTGATTCTTACTAAAAACTGCAGAGACCTCATGAAAATAAGCAAGAAGTAGGAATTCTGTTGGGACAGCTAAATCCATCTAGTGTACAGAATGAAATTAAAAAGTGGTGCTACTTTCGTATTGGAAACATGGTACTATGTGTTAGCCTCTTCTTCCATCTCAATAGAAAAAATACAACCGGCTGATTATTGGGAAATAGGTTGATCAAGTTGAAAGCACTATTCAAAATTCTGTCAGTTCTAGTGACCTATTCATGGGAGGGTGGTACGCACCAGATAGAGAAGAGAGCAGGTCGTCCTCACTCGGCTGCTTCTTCCATGAATAAAGGGCAGAGGTTGATCAACTTGAAAGCAATATGATGTTCCTGATTCCATCAATTCCATTGAGCCATTTCATGGGGAAGATAGCAGGAGAAAAGCAAACTTCAGAATTAGGTACAAGATTGCAGAAATCAAACTTCAGAATTGGGTACAAGATTGAAGAATAGAGCACTTCCTTCTCCGGCGATCGATTCCTTTACCAGGACGCGATTGAAAAACGGAGCAGGTTGTTCTCCAGCGATCCACTCCTCACAAGAACGCGCTCACCCGCCTACGCCACTACTCGGACCAGGCTGCTGCGTTGCCGGCGCGCGCGTCGCTTGCCGCCGATGGGATCTCCCGCGCCGACCTAAAGCCGGCCAACACCATGCCGATCTTCGAGGCGTCGGCGTAGTGACAGCGCAGGGGCCTCCACCTCCGTCTCCGCTGATCGCGTCCTTCGCGCTAACGCACGACCAGATCGAGGAGATCAAGGGCACGGCCGCGGCGCACGGCGCGCTATACTTGTCGGCGTTTGTGGCGTCGTCGGCCGAGCTCCTGGGCACTGAGCAGGCGGGGGGAGGCATGGGGCGTTTGCGCGATGGGCGGCTGGTCGACGTCGAAGTCGCCGCTGAGGTCGGGCGTGGGGTTGGAGAGCACGTAGGAATAGGATTTGGTGGGTCGTGAGGCGAGGGGGACATTTTTTTTAGTCGATTGCGGGGGACTTTGTCGTCTGCGGGCAGAGTTTTCGTCCGCAGATTGAAATTGCTAAGCGCACTTCTCGTGAGGGTTAGGATTATCTCGACGGTTAGATCTAAATGAATGAGTCTGATTGGGTGGCTCTAATTGCTTTGGGTTATTGTGTGTACATTAGACGGGGTGCCCACAGCGTTGAATATGTTTGCTTATTTAATAGTAG
>NC_041383.1:796867591-796895202 GCF_002162155.2 Triticum dicoccoides | reverse complement strand
GAATAGGATATGGTGGTATGTGAGGCGACGATTGCGGGGGACGTTTTTTTTAGTCGATTGCGGGGGACTTTTCGTCTGCGGGCAGAGTTTTCGTCCGCAGATTGAAATTGCTAAGCGCACTTCTCGTGAGGGTTAGGATTATCTCGACGATTAGATCTAAATGAATGAGTCTGATTGGATGGCTCTAATTGCTTTGGGTTATTGTGTGTACATTAGACGGGGTGCCCACAGCTTTGAATATGTTTGCTTATTTAATAGTAGTAGAGATGATGGTAAAACTTTAGCTAGCTATGGGCCAGTCAATTCTTTAACAGGCTGAAGCCCATTCGAGTGCAACATAGCCATCTTCTTTCTCCTATGCTTTTTCTGTTTTGTGTTCTTATGCGTTTTTGTTTTCGTTTTTTCTTTCCTTTTTTTTTTCTCTTGTGGTATTTTTGGGATGTTGGGAGAGTATAAATGTATACATACAAATAGTATATAATATGTGGCAAAATTTAATGGTTACATCATTGTTTTTGCATATTACAAAAATATGCAATTTCGGTGCAAAGTTGTGTGTGAGTTTTTTTATTCCATTTCTTTTTAAAGGAAATACGAATGCCATTAATGCATTCACTTCTCAAAAATCATTATTTTTATATTGTTTTATTGTTTTAGTATATTTCATTTCATTCTACTTTAAGGGTATTACTGATGCCACTAATTCATTCATTCTTAAGTTTGAGATTTTTTTTGGGGGGGGGGGATCCACTCTATAGGCTTATTTGTGCATATATTTAGAATGAATATTTGTTATGTATATTTTGTGCAAATTTATCAATGTTTGTTTTAGATACTTTTCCCCATTTCCTTTCTTCTTAAATGGTAATACCAATATCACTAATTCATTCTTCTTTAGAATATTTAATTATTTCTAGTTTATTGTTATTTTTGTTTTCTTTTTTCTTAAAGGGTGATACCAATGTTAGTATGTAACTGATTCATTACTTCTTAGCAACCTCTTTTTCGGAATACCACTATTATATTCTTATTCTTGCATATTAGAAACAAAAACTTTTGTGTAAACTGTTTGCAAATTTTATCATTATTTTCTTCTATTGTTTTCTTTCTTTTTAAAGAGTAATGCAAATGCCACTACCAATTCATTCCTTCTTAAAAAAAACGTGAGTTGTTATTTTTGTGTGTGTAAGAGCAACTCTAGCAGACCCCGCAAAACGCCCGGCCCGCAAAAATTCCGGCGAGTATGCGGGCTCGAGACAATTTCCCGGCCAGAATAGAGCCCGCATACTCGCCCGGCCCGCAAAATTTTTTGCCGCAGCCCGCAAACCGCACGCCACGAGCACTATAAGTGTGGTTCCGCGACCCTTTTGCGGGTCCAAACCCTATCCCCCCGCCGCCGCGAGCCACCCGATTCCCCTTTCCCTTCTCCCAATTTCTTGCCGCCGGCGACCCTGCGCCCCGCCTCCAGCCGCCATGTGGGGGCGAATGTGGAGCTCCGGACGCGGCTCCGGCAGCAGATGCAGCCATGAGAGGGACCCGGAGCGTGAGCGGCGCATCCGGTGCAACGGCGCGAGGAAGCGTGGCCCCTGGAAGTGGACCAACCACAGGCTGTCGCCGTCGACGAGTTTCGAGCGCCGCGAGACGGAGGAGTACGACCGTCGGCGCGCGTCCTTCTCCTCCGTGAGGTCTTCCTACGCCGGATCCTCCTCCTCCGCCGCCGCGGGGTTCCTCCCCGTGAAGAGGGAGTGGTCGGACGAGGAGGAGGAGTCGGAGCCACCGGCGCCGTTCGTCCCGGTGAAGGAGGAGCCCGAGGAGCCCGCTCCGCTCGGCCGCCGCGGAGTCCTTGGGCCCGAGGACTTTGTCGCGGACTTCGCCGCCGTCGCCGCCGACATCGCCGAGCGGAGCGTGCGCGAGGAGGAGGAGCGTCGGCGCCACGCCGAGGAGCTCGAAGCCCTCGAGTGGCGGCAGGCGGTCGCCGACAACGTCGCCGCCAACGAGAAGGCTGACGAGTGGCGCCGCATCCGCGCGGAGCAGGTAGAGAAGTACGTCAATCTGTGCAACTCCGGCGAGGAGGATTGAGCGTCCAGCTCCTCCACGGCGTCGTCCAATTTGCCGCGACCTCGCCGCCGTCCGGTCCGACCCCCTAGTACTAGTTTAACGTAGTATGTAGTATAGCTGTGCTTGTAGTTTGTTGATCATGTGATGAACTATGTTTGTGCAGTTTCTCCCGTGAAAGTATTTTCCCAAAACATGCAGATTTATATACGGGTTCTGCTCGGCCGTGCATGTTTTGACCCGCAAACGCGACCTTCGTCAACCCGCAAACGCGTTTTGCGGGTCGTATTTTTGCGGGGTCTGCTAGAGTTGCTCTAAGTATAAATGCAAATGTCAGCTATAGAAATAGAATAAGAGCTAGTTGCAGCACGTGCTACTAGCCACTATGTGAGAGTGAGAGGTGGGCCATGAATTAATGAATTACTATATCTTATATTTTATTATTGTATTTGCTGGCTATAAGGTTGGCTATAAATGAAATGGCCATATCATATAGCCATCAGCTGGCTGTACTACTAACCATGCTATTATGCATGTGATGAATCATGAAGTGTTAATGACTGGTGTTTAATAATGAACTAAATACTGCATATGCGATTAGCCGGTTGGCTGTTGTATGTGTGAACGGCCGAGTGTAATGGAATGGATAGTGAGCTATCGTGTGATGCAATCGGATAAATCTCCTAAAAAAGTGACTGATCTTAATATTAAATTCAGTCACCTGATCTCCGGCGCTACCCAATTTCTCAGAGAAATTACTAAATCTTGAATAGACTATTGAATTGTATGCAACCTCAAAATATTCTTCAGCCAAATTATCACATAATTTATTCCTTTTTATGAAACCTTAGATTTGTTGGTGTGCTTTTTTTAAGAGTGTTCAAAACTTAATCTGGTTCTTTTATTTTTTCCTCGAAAGATCCGGTGCGTTTTTTTTTTTGCGAAGAAAGATCTGGTTCGTTGATGTGTGACAAAGAAATAAAGATTCAAAAATAACAACAAAACTATCAACTATTCATCTTTGCTTTTGCTTACAAAGTTTTTTTGCATGGTAATGCGTGTATCATTCATATGATAAAGATCAAAGTACAAGTCGCGTAAAAACCGATATGATAAAACTAAAAAGAGAGCAAAACATCTCTGAGTTTGACACCAACGTCCATCCCCTGCCTCCGGCACCACCACAGCAACCACTGAAGAATAGAATAACAAATCACCTCCTCACCCGAGCTCGACGCGCTGATAAGTAGCTTTGCGGACCTCCAAGGTGGCTCCCCAAAAGTTAAGCCACTGTCGTTGAACGAATCGGACCAGGGCAACACCCCGGACACGCCATCGAACTCCATATCTGACTCCCCACCACGACTAAGACGCCCAAGGAGGAAACCATACCTGCCATCCATCAACCACGAACCTAGCACATGTTTCGTCTTCGAGATGTTGTCGATGCATACCACAATCTGCATCCGCTCCTAGACTACCTCCCACGCTCCGCGCCGACGCCGGTGCAGACGCCGTCGCAACGGCGGAGCCTGAGGACAATGTCCACCACGAGGATGCCGCCGCCACACCATCCGTGCTTGAACAGACTGTATTCCAAATCAATCCCCAACGATAAGACCAATCGTCTCACCGGGTTAGGATCTGAAGAAATTTTATTCAGTGTCGCCATCGCCGCCGCCGAAGCCAAGACGATGAACAACCTAAAAAATTAAACTACTTTGGCATAAAACTATTCACACACGTGAATCCGACAACCCCACTCACCACCAACGACCGAGGTCGTCGATGGAGGGGAGCCGCCGGAGAACGCCGGCGAAAAATTAGATCGCTTTTCCTGTCTTCGGGAGGAAGATACTTACAAAGTTCCTTTGCTTATCCCCACTAAACTGTTAATTAGTAGCACGGAGTACCTACACATATGTATATACTGTACAATACGATCCCATCCTGCAGCTGTATATATACGCGCGCCTTTGCGATCCTCAACGTGGGACGTGGCAGCAGAACTAGTAGCTAGGCTTGTGCTAGCACGTAGTTGGTCCGAAGCCGACGTAACCAGTGGCGGAGTCGACGGTGATCTGGATCCCTTGCTGCTGTATGTTGCCGACGATGGACAGCCCCGACGCCGACGCCGCGAACGCCAGGCAGTACACGCCGCCGCCCATCTCCACCAGCAGGTTCCTCGCCGGCAGCGTCAACGCCGCGCCGTCCCGCCCGAAGTGGAGGGCCACCGTCGGCACGCGCACGCTCGCGTATCCGCTCAGGTCGTAACACATGTCCAGCAGCGACACGCCCGGCGCGCGCGGGAGGCCGCCGCCAACGGCGTCCGCGAACGCGTCGCGCAGCGCGGCGTAGGCGTCCGGCGGGAGCCGCGTCACGGCCGTGCCGGTGTCCAACACCACGCCGCCGCCGCCGTCCTCGGTGAGGTCGAAGAGCCCGTCCTGTAGCGGGAGCCTCTCGCCGCCGACGCCGAGCCCCGTCAGGCCCACGTAGTAGAAGCTCGGCTCCTGCGCGTTGCGCAGCAGAGGCACCCACACGGCGCCCACCGGCATGGCGTCGTCCCGGCCGAACACGAGCGACCCGGCGCCGGCGTCGGCGCCGCGGCTCGCGAGGCAGTAGCTGAACGCGCCGCCGGCAGCGCCGCCCAGCTGCCCGACGAGCGACATGGGGCCCCAGCCGAGGCCGAGCAGGCCGGCCGCCCCGACGAAGAGGCCGCGGTTGCGGTGGCCGCAGCCGATTGCGACGCCCTGCACCGGCGTGCTGTCCCCGAACGTGAGCGTCTCCATCGCGAGCACGCCCTGGGTGTACGACCCGTCCCCGTACGACACCTGGTACCGGCACGCTCCGGAGTCGGCGCAGTCGGAGGATCCTCCGGGTAGCGTCCTGCAGACGCCGGAGCCGCACGGCACGGCGGCAAAAGACGCCGACCCTGCCGGATCGAAGAGTGGGTCGGCCTGCTGGTAGCACTCGGCGCAGGGGCGGCACTGCACCCAGATGACGTCGCTCCCGGAGTCCACGACCAGGTACTGCTCCGTGGGCGGCGACCCCACGCCGACGCGGACGAAGTACTCGCCGCTGCCCTCGGAGATGCCCGACACCACCTCCGACCCCACCTCCGTCGTCATCGTCGTCGGCGAGAGGCGGCGCTGGAGGTACTGTGCCCGCGCGCCGTCCCTTGCCGCGAGACCAAGCATGGCGTGCCGCGTGGACGGGTACGTCCTGCCGAAAACGGCGTCGCGGTGCAGCAGTGCAAGCGAGGGGCGGCCATCGCGGCGCGACAACGAGGAGGGGGACGGTGACGTGGGCGCAGCCATGGTGAAGTTGCGAGGGTCGATGTAGTGGAACCGCAGTGACGACAGTGACGAAGCCGAAGCGCCGGACATGATCACGGCGGAGACGAAGAGGAAGGCGACGGGCAGAAGAAGCGTGGTGGTGATTGCGGCGGCGTGCATGGCCATGGTGCGCGCGTGCACACACAAGTGTTTGTGGAAACGACGAAGCTTTATTTCGAGCAGGAGCTAGGTAGCAGAGGCCCGGGCGATTTATGAGTTCCGCGGTGTGTGGGTGGCAAGTGTGGTGTGTGTTTGCCACGTATGATAACGCATTGTTGACAATAAAGTCCATTTGATCGATCGTAACGTCGAACGCAAGTTAGTGAACTACAGTCAGTTTTTGACCTGTTTTAATGCTATTTGGTTTGGGGTTTCTGGAGTGGCATGCTGTGCTCTTTGGCTCAATTGAAAGACTTTTTGCCTTGCCTGTCGATTTGATCGTGCCTTTTGTCTACCTTTCATCTTTAGCGACCGCCTATACATCAGGCGACTGATTTTTTTTCAAACTTTTATACGATTTTTTTCCAACCAGTCACCACCCTTTTTCATTAATCTCTTAACAGAAATATATTGTCTGTTTAATTAACTAGCTTTCAACCAATTGTCAAGAAAAGACTAGCTTTCAGCCAATTTTACACGGACAATTATATGGAAATCCAACAACCGCCCTTCTTGGTCCTTGAGTGTTCCAATGCTCTTCTTCCTCTTCTCTCTGTCCTTTGCACTATTTTTCAGAAAAAATTTTAATGTATTCATCATCTGTCATAGCAGTACAGAGAACACCGTCAGAAGTATAAAAAATTATAATCAGGTTCGTGGACCGCATGGTGACGACTACAAGTCAAATCCTGTCCTCCACTATCGCAAAGTCTTGGTGAGCCCTCACCAACGACGCCGCAACGTGCCTGTCTCGAGGTCAGTCGGGTGTTGTGAAATCTATCTATTTGTAATATAATCCCTACTGATAAATTTTCAGTTTTGCATGCAAAAGTACAGCAGATGCACTACGATGAGAACTGAATAGAATATATATTCCTGATGCAAATAGGTTGTGTTACCCCTACAAGGAACATTCAAATTCTATACATCACACCCCGCAAAAAAAAAAAACTATACATCACACCAGATAGTCCGCCATGCAAGGTGTTTGCATAGAGAGCATAACCACAAAATGATTACGAGAAGAAAGTTAACCATCATTGCCATCTTTCCCCACTAATTATTTCGACATCTCAGGCTGGTCGTAATGCGAGTATCATAGCTAGTATCATGCATGCCAAGTAGGCAATTTTGATGATGTGGCATATAATTAAATGAAAAAAGAGAGGGTTGAGTATCATACAATGATACCGTATCATAATAAATGCAATGCTACTATGTGTCATGCATGGCAATAAATAAAGTCATCTATGATACTAGTACATGATACTATGCATTAGGGAGGTAGTATCACACACTGGTATCATATGCATGATACTAACTTATGATACTACCCATTACAAGCAACCTCAAAGTGAAAGGAAAGGAAAAGTCATGTAGTTCGATCCTTTCATACAGCTATGCCATCTAATTAGTATGATGTGCCTATGAGTGGGATGAGTTAGAAAGTTGAGTTCCTTTTTTTTTGGCCGTGGAGAGCAACCATCTGATCATGCAGATATTTCTATGCAAAAAACACATCATTTTCAAACATGACATCTGAGTCAATCGTACTATTACCACTTTAAATTCTCGAGTTCATTTTGCCGTCACATAAAGGAGATAAGGAAGTTCACGATGGTGTGCTCACGAGTACCGGCCACTAGAGAATGATTGAAGTGAGGGGTAGCTAGAGTTAGTTCAGGTGTTGAACCCAACCTACGTTGGCAGTCTCCATTCTTGATCATTAATTAGGGTATGATTAGTGGATCTTGTCACTAGCTAGTTCTAGCCCAAGATTATTTACAAGTATTTTAATTACATGGATGCGTGCTTACTAGCTAACCTAAAAGCCGACTACTGAAAAGTGGCTTGATTTGTTGACATCTACCGTAAGAAACCAAATTAGTTGTCTCTGCACTATGTCACCATAGGTCACTTGCATGAATGGATGGATGCAATTAGTTGGAGTATGCTCAATATCACTTAATAAGCTTCGTTCTAGAAGATTGTATGACAATATAGCCACAACCACCAGGAAAACATTGATATGAACCCACTATCTAGCTCCCTTTGAAGTTTGGAAGCTGGCATTCTTGTTTTTAATGTATATGATCGGATGATGTGTATCGACCTGCAATTTTTTTTCATGCAAAGTGTGTGCATGCTTTGCATGTTGACATGGTCTTTCAAATTTTAAATGTTTATATATTTTATCCTTAATTTTTGTTAAAACATATTCAGAAAACATAGCAGAATTTTTGTTATATTATGTAAACATTTTTGAAGATAAATCTGTACGTATGATTTCTGTGCATCTGACTGAAATATTTAGAAACTGTTCGTGGTTACAAGTGAAGAAACTGGGCAAATCAACGTTTTAGAAACTAATGGTGGTTACAAGTGTCCAAAATGCTTGTTTTTTACTGTAGATTTTTTTTCTTTGATTACCTAGTTATGTTTGGTCCACATCCATCCCTTGCCATATCAACGATAATTACAGCAAATGCTACCTAGGTTTATAAAAATTGGTCCACATGTATGGTATAAAATGAAGAATTAATTTAGGAGTGTTTGAACAACCAGCTCGAGCGAGCAAGTTTGCATTAAACCATGAGTGCTTAAGTTTGCACAATTGCAGCGGTCAGTTCGTGTGCTCTGATAAAAGAGTGAGAAATGCAACATGCCAAGTCTTATGGTGCACATACGTATCAAGCTTTCAAGGATCATTCAGTAAAGCAGGATGATGTGCTCACCGGTACCGGGCACTAGACAATAATTGAGTGGTAGCTAGAGTTGGTTCAAGTGTTGATCGGAAAGTTTTTTTGGGTAAAGAGAAGATCTTGAACGCAAAGTTGGCAGGCCATTCCTGGGAGATAAATTAGCCTATGATTTGTTGATCTTGTCACCTAATGGTATAATGCTTTATCCATACTTAAATCACTTGCGTGGACGCTTACTAAAATCCGACTACTGAAAAGTAACTCGATTTGTTAACCTGTATCATGTTAACAAATTACTCCAGTTGTCTGTGCACTACGTCACCTCAGCCCTGAGGTGACTTTCATTGCACGCATGCATAGACGCAGTTAGCTGGTGCATATATAGTTCCACTTAATTAACAAACTTCGTTCCGGTAGAGTAGCTAGCCAGGATGGGCATTAAATCGTTGTTTTGACGTTTATATATTTAGGGTTTAGGGTTTAGGCTTGCTCACTTTAGAGGACTATCTAGTTATGCAGAAATCATAAAATATTAAACTTTGAATCACCATGCTGTGAATATTGTATATTTTTTCTCCAAATTTGATACTTTGATTTTAGTCATCAATTTTTACTACAGTGTGCCATAAAATTTAAGAGAATTGTTATATGATAAGCATATATTTGAAGAAAAATCTATGTATTAGACTTTCATATATTCAGTCAAAACACGTGATTAAAGTTTCAAAGTTTGACCAAAGCCGAGTTGCACGGTGGTATAAAAGGTCTCAATGGTGGAGGAGCTCGCTTGGCTACTCTTGACAGACGACGAGTGAGCCTTTGTCGAGGCAGCACATGGCCAGTTGCTTGGCTGCCCTCGATTTTTTCGTCGACCAGCTATATGCTCTTGGTCTGGGAGGCCGAAGCTCATCTATCTGGCCGAGGCAACTGACGCAATCCCTACCAGTGTGGGCCGAAATAACTTGGAAGATCCTTTTGATTTTCTATGGTGCGTTGCAGTTGTGTTTTTAGAGAATGTTGCAATTGTGTTCTTTTAACACAATACAATAACCGACGCTCACATACATGCACATACACTCACTCCTATGAACACACGGACTCACACTCTATCCTTACTAGTTGACTGCAACGAGTGAAGGCAAACGATGATTGCAACCGTCAAATGATGACGGTTAGTTTTGCCCTCTTAAAACCAAGCTAAAATTTGCACTTTCATTCCTTCTGACCTGCTAGTTTGCTTGTTTAACTAACATCCAAGCTATGTTGGCGTCTTGGACTAACCGCACGCATCCACCACAAATGGGACCCCCACCACCACCTGCTGGAGAACCCCCACACGTGCCCCGTTCGATGAATGGGTGGCACTAGGTAGTGACACTCCGGTTAGTACATTTGTCCTTACAATCTCTTCATTCAACACTATCATGTCATATTTACCATTACAATCTCTTCTCAAACATGTAGAGGGCCGGCGGCTCGACTCTAGTCACTCCGATCTAGCAAGGAGGTGGCGGTCTTGGTGGTGGTGGTCTTGGCGGTGGTGGTCTTGGCGGCGGCGGTCTTGGCGGTGCAGGTTTTGGTGGTGGTGGTCATGCCTGATGTCGATGGTGATACCCGTGCCTGTGGCCGTCGTGCCATACTTATCATGTTCCTACTTCTTAGTTTCTTTAGATGACGATGATGATGTTCCATGTCTTGCAATACTTATGTTCATGAAGTTTCGACGATGATGATGTTGATGATCTTTAGATGATGAACTTGAGTATCTTTAAGTAATTATGATGATCTTGAGTATCTTTAGATAATGAACTTGATGATGAACTTGAGTATCTGATGATGATCTGTCATACTTCTGTGTATATATGCATACTGTCATATTTTGTGTCTTTGAATGTTGTCAAATGGAATGAAAAGAGAGAAAACAGAGAAAATAAAAAATAGAACAGATCTATGCCGACGGCCAAGCCGTCGGCATAGTAATGGCCAGGAGAAACCAGGTGCTGCCATGTGGCACTAATATGCCGACGGCCTGGCCGTCCGCATACCTTTCTGCCAGGAGTGACCAGCGGCTGCCGCGTGGCACTGTTATGCCGACGGCCGTCGGCATACCAGTGCCACGCGATAGCCCGTGGTTGGCCAGCGTGTTTGACGGCGCCGTCCATTGCCGTCTGGTGAAAATCTGCGCCGACGGTGTTTCTATGCCGATGGCCGTACGGACGCCGTCGGCATATACGTCTATGCCGACGGCATTTCTATGCCGACGGTCTGACACAACTACGTTGACGTTATCTACACCGACGGGGATATGCCGACGGTGGTCGTCGCCATAGACCTAGGCCGACGACAATGGGCCTAAGCCGACGGCCGAAGGCCGTCGGCATAGTCTGTTAGTCCGGTAGTGATACAAATAGCACTTGCCGAAAAATAATGTCTGGTACCCGATTGTCTATTACAATCTGCCATCGGCATAGCTACCATGTGAATTTATTTTGTACAAAATGCTCACCCAGCTTTATTGAAGCTTCCACGGGAACATTAACTAGATGGCACCATAATTTTAGGCTATCTAACTTATCACTTGTAGTAGTAGGGGCATATGTATCAGTAGAAACTAGTGCTTGTGATGCTAGTGCCAACTAATTAATGTCTCAAGTTGATGCTATTACTGTCTAGGAACGAATATGAACTCCAACCACTAAGTGTCCAGATTCAGATACTTGTTAAAAACTGGTAGCTCAGGTACCTGTTGTACTAACACGGACTAGTCTGGAAAATTTGTTGCAGGAAGTAAGTATGTCTCTGGAAAGGAAGTTGAGAAGAAAGGAAGTTGAGAAGTTAGATAACTGCGCAGCTGCTCTTCTTATGGGTTGCAGCAGTGGGACACTTCATTGCAAAGGAGGTTATGCTGGGCACCTTTGTCTTATTTATCTACTGGTTCTCCTTGCGTCATTGCAAATCTCTGGGACGTCTCGGATAAAGATATTGATCGATTTAGTAAAGCATTACTCAATTCATGGTTGAAAGAAGATTTTAAGAACTGCTCTAAATGTGGCCGCCCACTAAGACAAGGATTTGAGTCCATGACCATTGCTGCTGCAAAGGATAATGGCAGGCCAAGACGAAAAGGTACACAACAAGGTCAGAAGCACCAACAGACAGCAGAGAGAGATGTCAGTAGTAAAAAATCGATGTAATTGCGGGCACAGGCGAATAGCTTGGCTTATGATCGGTGCATCTCCTGTTTGTTATGGTGTGCCTACTATCATCAGGAAGAAATAATGGTCTGCACTTAGCTTTAATGGGAGATCATTTGGTTTTTTCGAAAAGGGGGTTTCCCCGGCCTCTGCATCTAGCGATGCATACGGCCCTCTTTATTAACTAAATAGGTGTCCAAAAGGTTCGAAAGTCTCAAATCTGGAGATAAAAGGCAGCTCACACAGAGCGCAAAAAGCTAGAAACACATACTAGCCAAGAACAATGCGCCACAACAGGCTGGCTAGAATAAGACAGGTAAACTAATTTCCTATCCTATTACATGACCGCCATCCAAACCGGTTGAAGATATCCCGAGTTACCGTCTCCCATCGGATACACGCAGTAACCAAATGCTCCCTGGCCTCCATCGTAGTGAGTGGCGACCACGAACGGATCAGTGCCGTAGCTCGGAAAATAACCTGCAAAAAATGAACCCGTGATGATCTGTTAAACACCAAATCATTTCTGCAAAGCCAGATGGTCCACAACAAAGCGCTAACTCCAACCCGAATATGTCTTGCTAAATTAGTCTCAAACCCATTAAGCCAACTCCCAAATAGCGCATTAACAGTATTGGGTGGAGTGATATTGAAAGTAATGTGAACCGTCCGCCAAAGAACCTTAGCCAGCGGGCAATCAAAAAAGAGATGCTTAATCGTCTCGTCCTGGTCACAGAAACTACACCTAGTAGGTCCTGTCCAATTACGCTTTAATAGGTTGTCCTTTGTTAGAATCACTTGTTTATGAACAAACCACATAAACACTTTTATTTTCAAAGGAACTTTGACATCCCAGACGTTCTTGGAAGTTGGAATGGAACTCACATTAATGACATCAATATACATTGACTTAACTGTAAATATTCCAGACCTAGTCAAACTCCAGCGTAATTCATCAGGTTGGTCAGAAAGTTGAACCTCCATCAGTCTCCTAACTAAATGGAGCCAAACCTCCCACCGATTGCCCGCAAGCGCTCGTCTAAAGTGAATATTAAGGGGGATAGACTGAAATACCGTCGCCACTGACACCTCACGTCGTTGAGCAATACAATATAAAGACGGATATTGAACGGCCAAGGGTGAATCGCCAAGCCAAGTATCCTCCCAGAAACGTGTAGTAACCCCGTCTCCAAGTACCACTCTAGTCCTATTAAAGAATAATTGTTTGACTTTCATTAGTCCTCTCCAGAAATGCGAGTCAGTCGGCCTAACCGTTACCTGAGACAAGGTTCTAGAATGAAGGTACTTGCTACGAAGGATCTGTGCCCACATGGCATCAGTCCCAGAGGCAAGCTTCCAGAGCCACTTGCTGAGAAGGCATCTGTTCTTAACCTCAAGATTCTCAATACCAAGCCCTCCTTGGTCTTTCGGTCGACAGATAATATCCCATTTAGCAAGCCTGTATTTCCTTTTAAGTTCATCACCCTGCCAGAATAAACGTGATCTATAGAAGTCCAGTCTTTTCCTCACACCCAATGGGACCTCAAAGAACGATAAGAGAAACATAGGCATACTCGTGAGCACCGAGTTAATCAAGATTAGTCGGCCTCCGTATGACATGAGTTTACCCTTCCAGCAACTCAGTTTCTTCTCAAATCGGTCCTCAATACACTTCCACTCTCTGTTTGTCAGCCTTCGATGGTGAATGGGAATACCAAGATAAGAGAATGGCAAGCTCCCCAACTCACATCCAAACAATTGTCTATAAGACTCCTGTTCGTCATTAGCTCTACCAAAGCAGAACAGCTCGCTCTTATGAAAGTTAATCTTTAACCCAGATAATTGTTCGAATAGGCATAACAACAGCTTCATATTTCTCGCCTTGGCCAAATCGTGCTCCATAAAGATGATTGTATCATCTGCGTATTGAAGGATGGATACACCTCCATCAACAAGATGAGGAACCAAACCACGCACTTGACCATTGTCCTTAGCCCTTCCTATCAAGATTGCTAACATATCTACCACAATGTTAAACAGGATAGGGGACATTGGATCTCCTTGCCTGAGGCCTTTATGAGTCTGGAAATAATGACCTATATCGTCATTCACTCTAATTCCCACACTTCCTTTTTGCGTAAATGATTCGACTTGCCGGCGCCATGCCTCGTCGAAACCTTTCATACGCAGAGCCTGTTGGAGAAACGGCCACTTGACCTTATCATACGCTTTTTCGAAATCCACCTTAAAAATTACCCCATCTAATTTTTTGGAGTGAATTTCATGGAGCGTTTCATGGAGGACAACCACCCCTTCAAGGATGTTTCTGTCCGGCATGAAAGCAGTTTGGGATTGTTGCACCATAGAATACGCAATCTGTGAGAGCCTAATGGTCCCGACTTTGGTAAAGATTTTGAAACTCACATTGAGAAGGCAAATCGGCCTGAACTGCTCAATCCTCACAGCCTCCGATTTCTTAGGGAGCAATGTAATAGTTCCAAAATTCAATTTAAATAATTGAAGTTGTCCAGAGAAAAGATCGTGAAACATAGGTAACAGGTCCCCCTTAATAAAATGCCAGCACTTTTTATAGAACTCGGCCGGGAACCCATCCGGTCCGGGAGCCTTATTGTTTTTCATTTGTGCAATCGCATCATAAACCTCCTTCTCCGAGAACGGGGCAAGTAGGATATCATTGTCAGCATTGGACAGTTGAGGTACATCCTCAGTCCTGGACTCATCGAGTGTTACACAGTTAACCTCCGGTGGTCCAAAAAGCTGCCTATAATATTCAGTAATATAAGTTTTGAGATTATCCTGCCCGACGATCGTACCCTCATCCTGCTCTAGTTGAAAAATCCGCTTCTTTCTGTGCTTTCCATTAGCAATCAGATGAAAGAATTGAGTATTGGCATCCCCTTGGACTACTTTCCGAACCTTAGCTCGCAACGCCCACTTCAACTCTTCTTCCCGTAGAAGTTCTTTCAACCTCTTCTCCGCCTCTGTTTTAGCCTGGCACTCAGCCGGCATAAGAATCGCGGACTCAGCCTTTATGTCCAGGGCTTGTATTAGATCAAGGAGCCTATCCTTCTCGATCTTGTAGACCCCGCTGAGATGCTTAGCCCATCCCCGTAGGAAACTTCTCAAATGCCTAATTTTGTTCTGCAAACGCTCAACCGCTGTCCTACCCCCTACTCCCTTAACCCATTCCCTGGCAATAAGGTCCATAAACCCCTCATGTTCAAACCAGGCCATCTCAAATGAGAAAGTGTTTTTATTTCCCACATGGTTCGGCTCCCCAGAGTCGACGAACAGTGGTGTGTGATCAGATATTCCCCGTGAGAGGGCCTGGACCGTAACCAGAGGGAACTTCTGTTCCCACTCCACACTCGCGAGGACTCGATCAAGCTTTTCATAGGTCGGGATAGGCAGTGCATTGGCCCAGGTAAACTTTCTACCGGAAAGCTCTGTCTCCCTCAGATCTAGGCTCTCGATAATGGTATTGAACATAAACGCCCATCTGCCGTCAAAGTTGTCATTGTTCTTCTCCTCTCTCCTCCGAATGATGTTGAAATCTCCCCCAACTAACATCGGTAGCTGCTCGGACCCGCAAATTCGAACTAGATCCGCCAAAAAATCCGGTTTAAGCTCCGGTTGTGCGGCACCATACACCGACACCAAGGCCCAATTGAAACCATCCACCTTGGACCTAACCCGAAACTTAACCGCAAAGTCACCCATCACTACACTCCGGACCTCAAGGGAATCGCATCTCACTCCTAGCAAGATTCCGCCCGAACGTCCTCGCGGAGGTAGGCAATGCCAGTCAAAATCCACACCACCCACAAGAGAGGAAAGAAACTGAGGAGCAAAATTATCTCTACCAGTCTCAGAAAGAGCGATAAAATCTAATCGGTACTCCAAAGATGCCTCCGCGAGAAATCTTCTTTTAGCCAAGTCCTTCAGACCTCTGCTATTCCAAAAGATTCCTTTCATGGGTCATCATGAAATTTCTTGGCCGTACGGATCCTAGCACTCCTACGTACCGCGGAAACGGGATACACCTTCCGCTTCCACTTACGTTTTGGTTTATCATTACCCACCATCCGGTCCTCAGAACCGGTCTCCGGTGGTTGATTCGCAAGAACTTCAACACTAACCTCCTCCTCATCCGACTCATTAGTGGCAGGATCAAGGTCTGCACACCAATTATCAAGCACTCTCACCCCCAATGCATTTATCTCAGCATCGTTCATAGGTTTCACTGCCGCTATGTTACGAATGGTTTCTAAGGCGCGCTCCGCCTCTAGATCAAGAAGATCATTAACCGAATTGCTAATTTCAGAATTAGTATTCCCTAACGAAACCCCTATTTGGTTTGCATTATTAATAATCTCCTCCGAAGAAAAATGCATAATAGAATTGGAAATGTTGACTGACATACCCGTAGTGACCTCAACGTCACGAAGCTTGGCCGCCCTCATAGCGCACCTCTGCTGCATGTCATCAACCTCAGGGATATCCTGGAGACGAGAGCTCATCCGTCTTCTCTCAGAGACCGGGTCCGGAATGCCACCAAAAGTAATAACCTCCTCACGAGTAGCTCCACTCGTAGGAAGCCACGCCGGGGGGCTCCCAGGCCGGATAGCGGGAGAAGGCTGTGCCTGGGCCTCCTGCCCGAGCACTCCTTCCGCTCCAATCGTCACGCAAACGGGAGAGACCATCCCAGTAGGTGAGGACGCGATATGGCCCGGTGCCACCTGCCCTGGGCTCCCGCGCGGCGTCACGGCTGAGAACACGGTATGGCCCGGGGCCACCTGCCCCGGGCTCCCGCGCGGCGTCACGGTTGAGGATGCGGTATGGCCCGGGGCCACCTGCCCCGAGCTCCCGCGCGGCGTCCCGGCTGAGGACGCGGAATGTCCCGGGGCCACCTGCCTCGAGCTCCCGCGCGGCGTCACAGAAAGAGGCGCAGCGATCGGCGCCGATGAAAGGAGATGTGAGGCCGCCTGCCCCACACTGTCTCCCCCTCGGCTGACAATCTGCGGCGTAGCCGGCTCCGACCGTGCTACGTGACCCTGAGCCTCCCTGATCAGAAGAGGAACGGTTGCAGCAACCTGCGCCGAGGAGGGAAGGTCCAAAGCCTCCTGCCCCGGACGGTGACCCCCATGGCCGGCCAGCGACAGTAACGAAGGTGCCGCAACGACCTCGCGCCCATCCGAGCTCCCAGGCAGAAAATCAAGCGCCGGAAGCGAGCGCTCAAAATCATCCTCAGACTCCACCCTCTCGCTCCAAAGCCTGGGCGGGGCCGACGCTGGCTGAAAAGGTCCGAACCTCAGCGTGTTGTTAGGTATCGATGGAGATGTGACCGGCTCTACCCCTGAACCAGTCCGTGGTTGCTGAGCACCTGATCCTGACCCGGATGTTCTCTCTTGGTTATCCTCATCCGTCGGATCCTTTCGGGTCCCCGCATTATCATCTCCGTCATTAGTCTCCATATCATTATTACCATCGACATCCGCAAACAACTCAGCATCCTCAAACTCGATCTCCAGGGGGAACACCTCACCCCTGTACACCCAGTTTACCACGTCAGGGACAAACTCAATGTCCAGAATACCCACTCGCAGTCTGGCAACCCCATGGGCGCGGGTGAAAATCATGTCCACCTTCTCTGTCTTACCAACCAACGTACCCAAGCTGGCCACCGCACGAGCATCAGAAAGAGCCTCAGATGGTGCCCCAGTAAAACGCAGCCACACCTGAGTTAGGGGCTTCCCCTTCGGCTCCACCTTCTTCCACTCTTGAAACTCCAGAATACAATTAGTTCCTGGTACCTTGCACATCCCAAAACTCAGCAACCGCCGTAAGTCCTCAACTGACGGTAGGTCGACTCTGAACACCCGCTCCTCGATGAGAACAAGCTCCCACAGAAAGTCTCCCGGTGCCAATTCCTGAAGTCTGTGCACAATCTGAGCCTCAGAAACCTCACCCTGTGTCACCTTCACAATCGCAGTAGTCAAGCTCTGCGGCTGAACCGGAGTCTCTCTCACGGCCGGTGACTCAAAAAACATCAGATCAGCACAATATACTCCATATGCTATAAGTGCCGGAGCCTGGTCACGAAGAAGCGGGCAATCCCCCGAGGTGTGGGCCGGTTTACCACAAGTGTCACATAGCTCAGCCACACACTCAATAATGAAGTGACCTTTCTCACCACAGCGATAACAAAGCATTTTTTCTTTCTGACGTGCCCATTTAGAAGCCCTGTCCGACTCAGACCTGTTCTCCGCCTCGGCCGAATCAGTCATGTCAACCTCCGCGGTGGCCAGGGCCGTGACTACCTCCATAGCCTCACCAGTCAAGGTCGTGGCCTGAACGGGATCAGCCTCGACCCCGCAAGCCTGCTGATCGACAGAATCCTGCGTCAGATGCTGCCTGCGGAAACCGCGGCCACCCCCTCGACCACGACGGCGACCACGGAAGCCACCCTTCTGCCGTGCGTCTGGTCCCGAAGCGCCCTCCACGAAGCCTCCCGATGGGCCCAGAAAAGGCATCTCAGCAGAGCCATCGCTCTGCCAGGCATAACCTCGACCACCTCCCGTCGATGACGATCCACGGTGCTGACCCTCTCCATATGCATCATAACCATCATCCCCCCATTGCCCTCTGGGTGGTACGGAAGAGTCTGCATTCCCAGTAGCTCTCGTCAACGCGGTGTTAGACCGTTGCTGTGGTGGTCTCGAAACGAAAATAGGCGGCGGCCGGCCGCCACCAGTCTGCCCAGCTGGTCTAGAGCCGTTGTGCACCGGGGGTTTTGGCGCAACCGCCCCTCGCCCCGAAGCCCTCGGCGGAGGCGCACCCCGGCCCGCATTGGTTGCCGCAAGAGATGACCCGGGCCGTGACTCACCCGGCCCCAAGGCCTTAGCAGCTCCGGCCGGTGCACCATCACCTCGCCCCGCATGCATAGGCAGAGATCCCGGACGAGGGGGCACAGCCCGGACGCCGGGCGGGACTGGCAGCGGCGCTCCACCACGACCAGCCCCTCGGCCCAAAGCCGCTCGCCCACCAACGGCCGCCGGTGGCATCCCACGTCCAGGCGGTGGCGCAGTCCCCCCACGGCCAGGCCCCCCGGCGGCGGTGGCACGAACCCCGGCAGCAATAGGGTTAGGCGCCCCAGCATCACGGCCAGAACCCCCGCCCACCGCAACTGGGGCTTGCGCCTGCGGGAGGACCGGCGGGGTTCCGCGCCCAGCCATATTCCCGAGTGGCGCGATTCGACGAGCACGGCCGCTCCCTGGCAGCAACGTACGACGCGACGGCTTAGAGAGAAGAACCCTAGCCTTCCCCAGGCGACAGACGATCGACGTACGTAGGCATCGTACCCCGTTCTGTAAGCCAACCGCCGGCTGATCTAACTGGGCCTCATACCCAGTTGATACAGGCCCAAGAGCCCCCCTTGGCCCATCCAGCAGAGAGCTCGAGTCGCGGCCCAGGAGCGAATTCAAACGCTCCTGGCGGATCACGCGGATCTGGGTCTCCGTGACTGGCGGAAGCGCCGCGGCAGTCACCTCCGGCAGCTTTCGATCCCGAGTCCGGCGAGATGATTTTCGACGATGAACCAAAGTCCAGGACTCCGGCTTAATAAGATCAAATACGGTTAAGTTAGGAAGACTGACCTTTGGCATGGGACCTTTCCACGGCCGGATCGCAGAGTTCGCCGTCCTCCGATGAACAATCCGGCGAACCACCTCGATGTTCTCTTCCGGAAGAAGACCCTGCCGCGCCGGATCGTCAATCGGCACGATCCCAGGAACGATAGAGGCGACCTCCTCCTCCGAATACCCCGGCCTGAAAGCTTCACAAATCACGTCGTAAGCCGTAGGCGAATATTCGTCGGTTGAGTCGCCGGCGTCGTCTCCCTCGTCCTCCTCCCCTTCAGCAGATCCGGCTAGGACCCAGAACCGCCCTCCGACCTGCCTCGCACCCGGCGCCAATGGCTGGGCCGCAACGATCGGCGCCGGCGGCGCGGGCGCCGCTCCAGTCGCCCCAGTAGCCCCAGTCGCCCTAGCCCTCATAGACAGCGCGATCTCACCTCCGATGACCGGCTTAGGCACTTTACTCTCTGAATCCGACGTAAGATCAACACATTCAATCGGTTCCTCCTCGAGCAAACTCTCCTGCACACAATCACGAACGGTAAAATGAAAATAATCAATAGTAAAACATGCACCTGAGTGGATCTGCTCATCCCCCATCCAAATAGCGGCCAGCGAGAATGTCGTGATCTCGATCTCGTATCGTCATCCATCGGGAATCCTTCCCTCCCTGATCCGATCTGCTGGCCATCGTTAAACTGAACATTCCATCTGGCTGGCCGCAAACGAGGATCATCTTGATCCAGATCCGCATCAGAATCTGATTCGGCCGGGCCTCCCTGAGCCGGGCCAGGCGATGTCGGCACCACCCCCGGCGCCGGCTGCGGTGGATGCGCCTTTGGCATGTTTCTTTAATTCCTGCTTTACCTCCGGCAGTCACCTCCGGCATGCGTCGGGATTGGTTCGCTTCTTCTCCTTTGGCATGTTTCTTTAATTCCTCGGGAGATCATTTGGTGACTGCTGCTGTTCGTTCTAGGCCTTGAGCCGATTCCAGCCGCACACTGATGGAAGTGCCATAATGAGCATGGCATTGCACCAAGGTTTTGGATCCCAAGTACACTTTTTTTCTCGCGGGGCAGCGGAATTCTCGGTTACCACGGTAACCGCAAAATACCGGAAAAATTTCGTGCGGAATTTAAAATTTGAATTAAAATTCAAATTTTTTCACATGCTATATGTGAGTTCTGAACCCTTCGGAACAAGCAACTTCAGGCTAGTGCGTTGGTTAGGTCGTACGTATCCATCTCTTGCCTTCAGATCGAGGTATCGAATCCCGTTGTTGTCTTATTTTTTTGCTCATCGCCCATTTTTACAATGAGAAGGGTGAAAAAAGGGTTGTAAAAAAAGGTAATGCACAAGACTCGAATCCACGACCGCACTAATCGATAAGGAAACACGCGCATACCAGCAGACCACGGTTGCCCATGCGTTTTATCAGAGTTCCTGCTTTATTTAACCATCTTCTGGACGTTTAAATTCAAAATTTTCGAAAAATTTCGAATTTTTTTGCTTGGTACGTAGATTTCTCGTGGGGTAACGAGAAACTCGGTAACCGCCCGGTATCCGAATATTTCGCTCGGTACCCAAAACCATGCATTGCACAAGCTCAAATGTGCTCATGACAAGTTTATGCTGCTGTTTTTACTTACAGCAAATGCAGAATTGAGAAGATGATGCTGACTGGCACATGCCATGTGATTCCGTCCGTTCTGATGTGATTCAGTGTTGTGCCACACCAAAGGTAAAAATTGTTATTGTTATACATGTGCTTCAAAATGTAATTCTGAGCACAAATGTTGCGGGAAATTAGAGCCAACGAGCCTTTCAAAGGACAATCGATCGGTAATTGTTTGTTTGTACTTCCTCTGTACATCCGCTTGAGCGAAACTCAAACTAATTTCGGACGAGGGGGGAGGGGGGAGGGGGGGAGTACTGTTTTGTACACACTACAGTACATTTCTGATTCTTTTTTCGTTATAAAATATAACCTGTTTCTATTGTACGAGGGTTTGGGCCATCTGTGAAGTCTAGTGTACACACTGATTACGCTGTATCAATGAGCCAAACTTTTTCCAAACCACGCTTGCCCAAGGTTAGTTGGGGCAAAGTTAGTTATGAACGAAACATGCATGCCCTTAAGAGCCAACAACTGGACAAAATGTTGAAATAGCCGAACTAGACAAGACCCAACACAACAGCTGATTGATTAATTGCCCAGAAATAGCAAGACATTTTCGTTTCTTTTTCGACAAAGAATGTGAAACCAGGGATTTTCCTTCCTTTTCTTTTTCATATATTCCAGTGTGTATACACTCGTCATGCAAGGCAATGATCCTCGTATATTTAGAAATGCACATGGAACTGTGGAACCAGGGAGGTGAATATATCCAAAACATAAATAGATTAAATCAACCTTTATAACTTGAGGGGCTAGTTTCAATCTCCACCACTTTATATCTGCTTAAAATCACAAAATTTGATTCTTCATCATTCTCTAATAAAACTGTAATTACTTAGTCTGTGGTGTCAAGCTAATCATGATCCAGAGGGCTAGTTGTCAGCCTTCGTCCCCTCCTCAGCCAAATCATGGCCGTTCACACCCACAATGTTCCTTGTCATGGCAGCATCGATGGTCTCTGCTGTATCACCACTAGTGCTTGTTGATGATGACAATGGCATGTATCCCTTACACCGAGCCACCACGCCGTTGGTCATTTGGAGCAAAGACTGGGTTGCAAGATCCAAAAGGCTTGCCCTCTTCATTGCCGGGTTGTCACCTTCACGCCGTTATCATCTGTTGGATTCCCTAGATCATGGTCCTAACATAAGATAAAACACATTGCCACATCAATTGACATGAATCCATCCAGATAATAATTCTGTATAAAATATAAGAGGTCTTAATTCAGTATAAATTATGTGTGCATCAGTTTATTTTTCTTTGGTGCCGACCAGTCAGGACATCCCGAAGTAGGTCCTGGTTTAAGTTGTTTTTTGTTTTTGTATGTACAAGTGGACAATGTTAGAAAGATAGATATATACCGTGTTAGCCATAGCCTGTTCTTCAGGTGCATCATTGACGCCGTCGACCATTACCCAGTTGTGCATTTCATCCCAGAGATGCAAATAGTGCTCCTCCTCGACGACAACAATCTCATGGGGCAATACCCTGCAGCACACACCAAATCCGATCGAGAACAGCTAATGAGTTGACTAGAGTCCAACAAGAAGTGACTAGTAGAGTAGTAACAGAAAGTGTCAACATACCATTGACATGCTACCATCGCCCCACTTGACTTGGACGTGTCCATCATTGAGAAGATCAATAACATGCCCCACCCACGAAAGATCGGCTGCAACGACACTCTTCTTCTTGTTGCCCTTTAGCAACGTTGCGATTTCACCGCTGGTTGATCCTGACGGCAGGAGGCGAATGACAATATCTCCATAGTCAGCAGATAGGTACGAAGAGTCCTTTTTGAGCGCGTACACAGTCACAGTATCGTCGCACTCGACCTCCCTAGCCTCATTGAACCATGGCACACAAGCCGTCCGGTCTCCGTAGTGCAGGCTCCTGATGACGCCCACGGGCCTTTTGAATTCAGTTCCATCAGCAAAAACGTAATTGTTCACACTAGCATCAATAGGAAGAACACCGACGACGTGATCCCCTGGGAATAAGTCTGCATCCACTACCTGAAAGGGGATGACGGTCGTTGAACTTATGCCATGTTGTCGTGTGCCGTCCTGCCACACCACGTCCACGGAGGTACGGGTGTTGGCGACGACCATGGGAATCTCCACCTTCCCCTGAGGAGTTGGTGCCTCACATTCATCATCAATCACATTGTCTTTGCGGAAAATGCAGCGGTCAGCTACCGCCCAGCTACAATTGAATGCAGCGAGAAGAAAGTAAGATCGTGCGGGTTCTGGTAGGCGGAAGGGGCGGATGCCTTGACGAGCCCCTTGTCGGTGCCATGATGCTTAGATGCAATCCAGTAGACAAGGACGCCGGACGTCTCCACATTGCCGATGGTGCCTATCTGATGGTCAGGATTCCAGGAGCCGTTAAGCCAGCGTGCCGCCTTGAAGACGGAGAATGGGTCAGGTTCGGTGACGTGCTCCCCGGGGTTGAAGAGAGTGTTCATTTGATGGCGATACATGGTGTTGCTGCCGGCGCCGGTGTCGTCCACTAGTTGCAGCTTCTTGGAGTCTGCGTTGCTGACCCTACAGACCGCCCTGTCATCAAACAGCACATCCACATCGATGGACACCTCGACGACCTGGCCGAGCCACGGCCCCGACACGACGAAGTCGCCGAGGTTGAAGCTCCTTACACGGCGGAGGGTCGACGGGGACACGCCCGTGATGACATGTGTCACCGCGTCGTGCTTGGCAAGGTCGAGCACGGTGGTGATGCCGGTGACGACGCCGAGCTGGCCGTCATCGTCGGACGCCGAGCCGACCACCTGGCCGGGGCGCAGGTGGCTCCTGTCGACCACCCTGAGGTCACCGGCGTTCTTGTACACGACGGTGTTGTCGGCGAGGAGGAGCTTGAAGGTGTCGACGTCCGCAGAGTCGTGGTCGGCGTCGGCGATGACTAGGCCATGGTGGAGGAGCGTGCGGCCGAAGCTCACGAGGTCTCCCAAGTCAACGTCGTGGGATGCGGCGGCGGCCATCTTAGCTGACTTTCCGGCGAGAGCACGCAGTGATTGCTTGTTGGATTGATTGCGAGGTGGTGCATATATATAGGCTAATAGTAGGCACCGGCGGCTGTCTGATCGAGTAGGACTCGAATTCCTATGCTACTCGGTCCTGTGCATAATCGGACTACGATATGGTAAGTAACTTCGCCTGACGGATTCGTCCTTCTAGACGACTATACTATGAACTGCCGCCGTCCCTTCCTTTTCTGGTAATAATTAATGCTCATGGCCCTTAAGTTTGAGTATATAGCATTATGGTACATATCTACGAGTTTGGGTTAGACTCCTATAACCAGCAATGTCTATCTATATAGCACTTCCAAAATTCCTTGTCTTAGATTTGTATAAATACAGTAGTCACGTTTTAGTGTTTATTGTTTCTGGTTTTTGATATAGCTTACCAGTCATGTCAAGTGGTCGTCGCGTTTTAGTGTTATATAAATATAGAAAAAAAATAGTATACATCACTACTCAAAATAACAGGTAGTACTAGGTTAATGTAATGATCATTATGAGACCGTCAGATTTTGGCTTACGAACATATTAGTAATTATGTTTTGTCTAATTAATTAGACTGATCGCATGCCAAAGGCCCATTCTTCGACGGCGGGGGCAATCGCAGATCTCCCGACTCTGCGTCGGGGACGGGGCGAGGTGAGAGAGGCTCAAATCCAGAGGGTCAATGACTACGCGGAGCCTACAACGCGTTCGTAGTGGTGGGGGTGGGAAGGACATCGTCGGCGTCGATGTAGAGAAGGAGTGGGACGAGGGAGGCCACAGAGGGGAGGAGATTTTTTTCCTCCAAGCCCGAGCGACGGAGTCCCGGCAGTCCGATGAGTAGGTTGTTGGACATGAGGAAGACAAAGGGATCCACCATGGCTGGCCGTAGACTAGTGTAGTGTATCCGTGTCGTGGGAACGGAGCTCTGCGCGCCTGTACGTACACGGAGTTTTACCTTTTTAGTTGAAATATGTCCAAAATGTAAATGTTTTCGTCCCGTTTATATGAAATCTGTCGTGTTTACACGAATTTCGTCCGGTTGATTCAAGAAATAATTGAAATGTATGCCAGGAGCGCTGGATGGCCGCCTATCACATCCATGTCCGCGGACTGGTCCCCCTTGTCTGTCCGCAGGGAATGCGAGAGGAAATTTAGGAGTCGCCGTTGGAGATGCCCTAATAGCTTTGGCATGACGAATTCCTCCTCCTATATGCACGGCTACTATGAATTGCCGCTGGAATCTATTTTATTTTTGCGTGGAAGATATTTCAGTGCATGAGGTTCATGCAAAATTTCAACTTGTTTGGACATCTAAGTAGCTCTCGGCAAAAGAAAAACAAATTTGAGGTTTGTGAAACAGTGTACTACTTATGTATTGTTCGGACCGATTTTGTTATTTTTGCCGAGAGCTACTTACATGTCCAAATAAGCTGGAATTTGGTACGGATCTCACGTATTGAAACATCTACGGTGATTTTCAAAAAAAAATGGATTGTTTTTTATTCTTTTCTGTATTTATTTTACTGTTGTTTTTTTCTTTTTACGGGAAGCCGCTGTTTCTTTTTTTGCTGATATATAAAATGCTCGTGGCACTTTGGGTACGATCGAGTTTGGATTGGACTCCTTTAACCAGCGAACCTTTCGAGTCGTTCTCTAGGGGCAGGCCTGGGCTAGCCCAAAAGTCTCAGTTATCTATTTTTTTTTCTTATTCAAAAAAGAAAAGAGGCCAACAGCGGTCTGGACCATAGCCGCCTCACCCCTAGCGCAGCGCGATATAACAAGATCGCTCCGAGACCGAGAGGACCAGCCAATATATCAAGCACATCGCAGGGCGTCGCTAGCTTTCCAATTAGTTCACGTCTTGATCGGGATCGAGGCCGTCCATATCAGTCTCGAAACCAGCAGCAACTCCATCCATTGCTCCATGGCGCTCCCTGCGCTGAGGGCTCGTCTCGGCCTGGGCTGCGCCGCCAGGATCGCCAAGTTCGGCGGCGGCGGCGGCTCCGTCAAGGCTGACGGTCGCAGCAGCGGCAAGATCCAGCGGTGCTTCTCCTCCAGCGCCGAGACGTCTTCCAACTCCGAATCTAGTGGCCTTCAATACGCTATGACTGCGGTACGTGCTTTCGGTGCTGTTGTCGCCCTAGGATGTCTCTTTAGTATGGAGGATAAAGTCGACCAAATCGGCAAGCAAGTCCACCAAATAGAGCAAAAAGTATTGAAGATGGAGGACAAGGTCGACAAAATCGATGAAAAAGGGAAGAAAGTCCACCACACGGAGGCCAAGGTCGATAAAATCGTGAGGATGGAGATCACTCAGATAGCAACTCAGTTGGACGACAAAGTCATAGCAAAGACTATCGACCAGATGGAGGGCAAGGTCCATTCAATAGTGAGCATGGAGCATAAAGTCGATGAGATGGTGAAGAAAGTCGAGAAGATGGAGAGGAAGGTCGATAAAATTGTCGGGATGGAGGATAAAGTCGATGAAATCGTGAAGAAAGTCGATGAGGTGAAGGGCAAAGCCGACCAAATAGGTATGACGTGTGATACTATCAGTATGAAATTGAATTGGAAAAAATGATAGCCTAAGACCAAACAAAGCCATCGATGTTGGGAGCACAAAACCGACATAATAGTCAGACAAATACTTGGTAGGTGCCGATATATACCTAGTCTCAAGAGTAGAATTTTGCGGTTTTGTCTTCTTCGGTTTTTCCATCGACATGGATGGCAGCCATGTAATATGCTATGTAAGACTCGATAAATTTATGTTTGGCAGTCTTTGTCTTTGTAGCCTGAAACCGAACATTTTATGATGCATTGTGTTAATAATTGCTTTGTGGCTTATACTAAAGCATATCATACTGGGACTTCACATATTATTTTTTATGAAGCATGCACCTATGCCAGACTTACAAAACTGGAATAGGCACTGTACATTCAGTCAATATCAGTGGCCGGAGGTCAAGTGGCACATCTGCGACCATAGTCTGGTCATCATCCAGACTTACAAAACTCAACCGGCGGTATATAAAGCTTCAACTGGACCATAGTGCGATTGAAGAGCTACAACCGTTTATATGAAAAGTTTAGTCCATAGTTTGAAAAGGTTTCAACCAAACCACTGCGGAACAAAAAAGCTACAATCGTCCTCTTATATGAAAGCTTCAACCGACGGCCTACAGTGTTGTAAGCGACGTACAGAGATGATACAACCGGTGGGCAGCAACGCTACAAACAAGTGGGTGACTGGCGCCGATGGACGTGGAAAAAGCTTCGACGGTGGAAAAAAGTTTCAACCAGCTTAGGAAAAGCTTCAAACTATGATGAAAAAGCTTCAGTCGGAATGAGCTTCAACTCCATGAAAGCTTCCACCGCGTGAGAAAAAGCTTCAACCGACATGTTGTTTTTTGTGCGAACGGCGACGTTGAGAGCTGCGGCCGGCGGCACGGTGGTGTTGCGACGGACGTACTACGACGGCATCGCCTAGGTACTGCTACAGACGGGGCGTGCTACAAGGCAGCGATGATTTGCTACAAGGGCGGCGCATCCTGCTGGAACCGACGAGGCTGGTGCTGCGCGGGCGACCGCCGGTGCCGAGGGTGGCGATCGTCGGTGAGGCAAGCGGGCGAGGATGGCCGGCGAGCTGGCTGGCGTCTCGAAGGATCACAACGTGGACGTGGGGTGCCAGGAGCCATGGACTTATGAACGAAGCAGTTCCAACTATGCAGGTCGTGCGGCTACAACGACACAAATCGTGCGTACACGGTGCGACCGGCCGATAAGTTTGGGCCGGCGCACCGGC
>NC_041383.1:796854469-796867123 GCF_002162155.2 Triticum dicoccoides | reverse complement strand
ACCACTTTTTGGGCGCCGGTGATTAAAAATTTTCCCACTCGTCAGCCCAAAGCCTTAGTTTTCGCCGGATCTGGCCCAAATTAGAGTCGGCGCTCCCAGGGGTTGAAGACGGAGAATGGGTCAGGTTCGGTGACGTGCTCCCCGGGATTGAAGAGAGTGTTCATTTGATGGCGATACATGGTGTTGTTGCCGGCGCCGGTGTCATCCACTAGTTGTAGATTCTTGGAGTCTGCGTTGCTGACCCTACAGACCGCCCCGTCATCAAACAGCACGTCCACGTCGATGGACACCTCCACGACCTGGCCGAGCCACGGCCCCGACACGACGAAGTCGCCGAGGTTGAAGCTCCTTACGCGCCTGAGGGTAGACGGGGACACGCCCGTGATGATATGTGTCTCCCTGTCGTGCTTGGCCAGGTCAAGCACGGTGGTGACGCCGGTGATGACGCCGAGCTGGCCATCATCGTCGGACGCAGAGCCGACCACGTCGCCGGGGCGCAGGTAGGTCCTGTCGACCACCCTGAGGTCGCCGGCGTTCTTGTACACGACGGTGTTGTCGGCGAGGAGGAGCTTGAACGTGTCGACGTCCGCGGAGTCGTGGTCGGCGTCGGCGATGACGAGGCCATGGTGGAGGAGCGTGTGCCCGAAGCTCACGAGGTCTAGCAACTCAACATCCTGGGATGCGGCGGCGCCGGCCATCTTATAGCTGACTATGTTTCCGGCGAGAGCACTCAGAGATTGCTTGTTCGATTGATTGGGAGGGGCTCGTACGTATCGCGCTCACCGTGGTATTGCAAGCTAAGCTAAGCTAGGGGGTGGTGCATATATATAGGCTAATAATAGGCACCGGCCGGCAGCTGTCTGATGGAGTAGGGTTAGAATTCCTATGCTACTCGGTCCTCTCATGTGCATAATCGGATTACGATATGGTAAATAACTTCGGGGCGACGGACGGATTCCTCCTCCTGTCTATGTCTACTACTCCGTACGACTACCATGAACTGCCGTTGTTCCTTTTCTCGTAATAATGCTCATGGCTCTTAAGTTTGAGTATATATCTAGAGAGAATTCTTTATTTGACCCTTTCTGAAAATGTGCTTCTCTTTTTTTAGGCCAAAAAAGGAAGCAAATTTTAAGATAGGGACAAATAAGAAATTATATCATATATCTACGAGTTTGGATTGGACTCCTATAACCAGCAATGCTTCTATCTATCTATCTATGGTATCTTGAAATCTCGCAGGCAAACTAGCGGCTGTTTTGCTTCTCCGACCGCGCGTGTGGCTGCAAAGTACTCCAGGACCTGCCAATTAGGGAGTAAAATGCCAAAAACCATCACAATTGCACACAATGCATAAAATAATCACCATTTTCATAACAGTTTGCCGATGACATGGTTTTTAGTAATCGCATTGCCGAAACCACTAAATGCTCGATTGACTCTGTTTCAACAGCGAACCTGACAGCCTGGCCCCACCAGAAAGTCTGCGTGGCAAAGGCGAACAGCGAGGCAGGACGGACGTTGACACCGCTCGTTTAACCTAGTCGACGCCGCAAAGGGGTAAAGTTTCCCCAAATTCACTCACCCTAGTCTGGACTCCCTCTCTCACTTGACTGACAAGGAAGGCGCCGGCGACGATGGCGGTGCATGCCGATGCCGGAAGAGATAGTGTAGACCGGCAGCGCCAGGCGAACGACACGTTGGAGAAGACCCCTCTCAATGTCGGTGACTAGCTCGGCGCCACATCGAATCGTCTGTAGGCGGTGGAAGACATTGAAGCCAGGGCGCGGCGACCCTTGCCCAGGTCTGGAAGGCTAATCCCAGCCAGATCCACATATTAACCTCTGGTCTAGGCGGTGTGGAGTAAGTTCCCCTCCCCTCTACCCATCTGCACCTGCATCTGGCCCCATATCTAGGGTTTGTTAATTTAGGAAATTTGTGCTAGGTTTAATTTGTGTTATTTTTGTTCATCTTTATAGCTTGGATGATGATATTTGGGGTGTTGGGTTTTAATTCAGAGGAGTTGACAATCTTCAGAGGCATTAGGGCAGTCTGACGTCACATTTAGGAATCTGCTTGCTACAGGGCTAGTGGATTAGTGATTCCATGTATTATGCAAAGGTGCTGGCCATGCAGGGATGGACCTTATTAGGGGAGATGAAAATGTAGATGAAATGCTACAGTTGTATGAAGAGAAAAGGTTAGTGAACAAAACAGCTTTTTTTTATGATTCAGAGACATTAACATAGGAGATGGCTGAAACTCAGGTGGCAATTTCTGCAATTAGAGTTTCAATTGTGTATACTACATTAAGGATGATGGTTTCCAATTTCCATCAGAAGGAAGTTCTACAGAAGAGGCAGGTTCTTTTTTTTAGAATGAAGACCCTAGAAGCGTCTGGCTTTAAATTAATAACGCCCAAACAACAGGCAGAGTAGCAAACGATCGGACATTACACAGAACCAAAAGCCCAAGGCGTCACGAGAAACTTAGTCTGGGGGGTTCAAAGCCGGGCAGCGAGCACGTTACAAGGCCGAAGCCTACGAAATAGAGCAAGCAGGCTTGCAAATTAAAGATCACTCCCACCATTAGGTAGGCATCGTCGGCTCCCTAGCCACCACGTAGACTTGATGAACTCGTTCTTGCGCATGCTTCGCGATCTCAGAGTCCTTCCGCTTCGCCAACGGACTCCGCTACTGCAAGAGGATAGAGCATTTGCATATGATATCAGCCGGGTGCGACGGGAACGTTCCTTCAATGGTGAATTTATTGCGGGTGAGCAATAAGGACCATAACATCGCCCCTATACTAGTCCACATCACACGCGTGTGCTGACCCTGAACCGAATCAAGTAATCCCACCAGTTCGGAAGAGGAGCGCGGGTCCCAAGGGACACCAGCCGCCTCGCGCACAGCGCTCCAAGCAAACCTAGCGAGAGGACAAAGGAAGAAGACGTGGTTTGCATTCTCAGGGTTCCCACATAACGCGCATGGACCCGTTGCCTGGCCATTCCGCTTTTGCTATGTTGATGGACGTGGGGAGACGGTCCCGGAACATTTGCCAAAGAAAAACTTTGATCTTGAGCGGAACGCGAGCTTGCCAAAGTCCTTTAACCTCCCTCTGTGCCGTCCCTTGGCACAGTTTGTGATATAAGGATTTGACAGAAACTTCCCGGAGGCGTTAAGATGCCACGACACCCTGTCGGGCTCATTGGACAAGGTAACAGGGTACTTCTAATATCTTCCGCAAGAGAATGGAAGATATTAGAAGTAACCCCTTCCAATATCTTCCATTCTCTTGCTCATGTTGCATGAATCGACAAATCCCTCTGCTACCCATAGGTGAACCAACTCCTCGGTGTCATACTTGTGACCTTTTGGAAATAAGCTGCAATAAAAAAAAGCACCTCTATAGACGTGGATCTAACTTCTCATAACTCCACAACAGAGCTCTCCTGGGCTCACTTAAGTTGTCGATCTGTATAGTTAGAGAATCTTTCCATGCACTGATATTTGTTTTCCCCTTCAGCTGGGAACCCACAACTTTTGCAGCCAAAGGAGATTTTCCTAGCCTTTTAACGATTTCCTCTGCAATCTCTTCTTCTTTTCCACGCAACTGTGGATTTCTGATTTCTGGTTCAAAGAAGGCATGGTATTTGAATAGTGCTAGGAACTAACTATCTTCCATGTTTTCCAAACGAAATACTATTTCACTGCAATGAAGAGGAGCCGGAAATGTAGCTTTCTGTTCTCCGCGCACAGATTGGACAACATGCTCGACATAGCATGCCGAGGCTTCAAAGCAGTGTTGGTGGAGGAATCCTTCTTGCCCTTTGCTTTGCGCTTGAGAAAGTTGTACTCTTTGTCATCCAACAGGTCCTCAGCCTTGTACAAGGCGTCTTTGAGCTCCTGGATCCATTTGTCCAGCATGGCCCTCTGGTTGCGCTTGTTAGCAGCTTGAATCATCAACTCGAACTGCGGCATGATGGTGGTCTCCAGTTGATGGAGCTCACGCGTCAAGTCAACACCAAGGTATGTTGAAGCTTTAGTGATGAGCTCCTTAAAGATTGGAGATACCGCCAGTCGCAAGCTAGCAAGCGCCACTTCCTCCATGGGATTGCGGGTTTTTGTTGTTGCTGATGTTTCCCCTTTTTTGTTTTGTGCATTCAGAAACCTGGATCTGGTGTAAACACAGGAAATAGTGTGAAATTAGGAAGAATTAAACATGTAGAGTAGACTCCAATTGCAGACATGAGCCATTCTTGCGGTTTGATAAAAATATCAAAAAGATAATTCAAGAGGAAAAAGGAAACCATATGATGGATAAAAGACACTGATTTGAGGAAATGACATAGGGCGAACATGAACAAGTAAACGACGGATCATGGTATGTAAACAACAGCAAACTATAAAGATTATTTTCACCACTCATTCTTTTGGGAAATTCAATTATTTTAACCACCCATGTTTCTTCTTTTGTGTGAACCAACTAATCAAAGTATATATTCCGACATACTTCCTGTTTCTTCTTTTGTGTGGATATATAAATATGCAGACTACACCGGCATGCTTATGAAGACAAACCAGTCCATAAAAATCTGACGGGGAAGCTAACGAGTGAAGGCAGCAAAGGGAGGTGAAGAAGCTTACACCGATGAAACAGCGAAACGGGATGCAGGAGCATGCCCCTCCTGCTCTGCTCGTCGCGCAGACAAGGAAGTTGGATGTAAGGTAACGACGGCAGAGGGAGAATGGAACTGGGATCAGTATTGCACTTCAAGCGAAATGAGAGGCAGTGCTTTGCATACAGCAGGTCAATGAGTTAAAAGAAGGGATAGGGTAGATCGTGGCCTTTCTTCTCCTTTGGTTCTTTTTCTCCCCTATCACCATCCATCAGTGGCCTTTCATGGTTTTTCGAGCAGCGCCATTTTAGAATTCAGGCCTGAAAGCTATATGACTGGAGTAGCATACAGTGTCTTCATCCCTGCAGGGAATCCATGACAACACTGAACTGAAAATGGCCCCTCAATTTGGGTTCGAATATCTGATGGTCAAAAACACACCATGTGGCGCCGAGGGGGGGAGGGAACCGGGCGGTTGCGGCAGGCGGCGCCGAGGGAGGGATGCCTGCCGCCAAGGTGGATGACGCCGCAGCGCAGCGGAGACGGTGGATCTTGAGGAGGAAGCAGCTGACATCGCCGCCGAGAAGGGGGTTGAACGAACGAAGTGAGACTTCTCTCGGTGAAGACCGGTTCATCAAAACCGGTTTTTTTCTTTAACCGGGTCTATATCTTCTTTTTTTCAGGGAAAAACCGGGTCTATATCTACACACTCGCGCATACCAAAGTGGCCATCGAAGGGACGCCACGCTACCGATTCTTTGTGCCGGCCCGTTTAGATCACACATATATGTTCTACAGGGGGGTTTTAGGTAGGTATTTGTCCGGTTTTTACCGGTTCTGGAAACATTCCACACTTTTTCTTCTTCGGGTTTTTTTTCCTGTTTTGATATTGGTTTTCTTCATGATTATTTGCTAGGGTTTTTTTTCGTTTTTCCATTTTTTTTTAGTTTCTTTTCTTTTCAAAATAGAGTTCCTGTATTTTTTTATAAAATGTTCTTGTTATTCAAGTTGCTCACATTTTCAAATCTTTATCCCAAAATTATAGATATGTTTGGAATTTTCAAAAAAAACAACGTTCAAAAGGTTTTAGAAACTGTTACCATTTTTTAGTTCCCAAAAAAATCAGAAATCTCAAAGTTAAAAAACCAGGTTTTCAGCAAATTTTCTAAAAAATATTAAAAAACATGAAAAAATGAATATTACAAAAATTATCAAAGTTTTAAAAAACCAGGCCTCAAGTTGATGGAGCTCACGCGTCAATCAACATCAAGGTATGTTGAAGCTTTAGTGATGAACTCCTTCAAGATTGGTGATACCACCAGTCGCAAGCCAGTCCGCGCCACCTCCTCCATGGGATTCCGGCCTTTTTTATTATTGTTGTTTTCCTTCTTCTTTTTTTTGTCCATGCAAAAACCTGGATCTGGTGTAAACACAGAAAATAGTTTGAGATTAAGAAGAATTAAACATGTACAGTATACACGGAATACACAATCGGCTCTCGAGCTATTCGTTTCAGTTTGATAAAAGAATGGAAAAGATAATTCCAGAGTCAAAAGGGAAACCATTATGGATGGATGAGAGGCGCTGATTTTAGTAAATGACATGGGGCAAACATGAACAAGTAAAGGATGGATTATGGTAAACAACAGAAAACTATAAAGATTATTCCACCACTTTTTTCCTTGTATGGAAAGACCGGACTAAATAAAATACATGCAACGGAAGTGCTTCTAAGAAGGGGACCAGTTGGTGAACATAGTAATAGATGAAAATACAGATTTGCTATTTTACATCTAGATGTAAAATACTATCTCGCATCTAAGTTCAGAACCGTTGATCTTGTTTGTCTTTGATATTCGCTCAGCCTGATCATGTCGCTCACGCGCTCGCTCGCATCATGTTGTCGCGCGCGGAGGCCGTGTCCAGGTCCACGCGAGTGTGGGGCGAGCTATTGTTTTCTTTGTCACATTCTTGGGCTGGCGGGGCCCAGTGAGGTTAGAAGGGGAGGGTAAAGTTCCTCCATTCACTCGCATTCCCTCTTCCCCTCTCATTATTTTTATTTTTATTTTCTTTTTTTCATTTTATTTTTTATTTATTTTTTAAATTCATGAATATTTTCCATTGATGACATTTAACTGTTCACCATCAAATAGTGAGCATTCATTTTTCTTGTCCCAATTGCAAGTCAACCCTTAACTCGTAAATAGGGCCCGTCCTTCTTTTGTCCCGATTCTAATTCCATCGTTGACTCGCAACTCAGCCCCGACATTTTTCTCAGTCACAAGTCCACCCTCGACTAGGCAATCAGGGGCCAACCTTTTTTGTCCCAGTTGCAAGTCCGCCCCCGACTCGCAACTTCAATCTAACAAATTATAAACTTTTGTAAATTTCATGCATAGTTTTTTCAAATTCCTGCTCATTATTTTAAAATTCATGAACAACTTTTAGAATTTTGTCAATATTTTTCATATTCATCAAGAGTCTTTAATTTATGAACATTAAATTATATATTTTTAGTTCAACGTACATTTTATGTTTTACCAATAGTTTTTTTTTAAAATTGAACATTTTTTATTTCATGAATATTTTGTTAATTTATGAATATTTTCTAATCTATAAACATTATTTTTTGCTACGACATGAGTCAGGTCTAGCTCGCTCAAAATCCCTGGCGTACAAGTAAAGGGCCGACTCAAATGAGTTACTCCCTCCGTTCCAAAATATAGCGCGTCCTCGGTTTCCGTATTTCAACTTTGACCATTAATTTAATCAACAAGACCGACTGCGGCGGGCGAAAAAATTATACCAATGAATTCGTATTCAAAAAAAGTTTTTAATTATATAATTTTTGATCCCGCCGCAGTCGGTCTCGTTGGTTAAATTTATGGTCAAAGTTGAACCTCGAAAAACGTGGGCGCGCTATATTTTGGAACGGAGGGAGTAATTAACTATGGTGTGATTCGGGTCCGGGTCCCGATGTATGGTTACTTCAGTCTAAAAAAGAGTTGGCAACAACCTTTGTGTTACTTTTTTTTTCTTTTACATACTTCGTGTATCCACGGGCAATTTAATCGATTTGCAGGGATTTTGTAAGTCTGGGCTAGTTCCTATCTGGCTGAAGTGAGTAAGCCTAGACAAATAAACCGGCCCAAGACAAACAAACAAACAAGACGGACCACAAATGTCTGGAGTTTTAACAATTCTGTGTGTTTTAAAAAAAAGGCATTTTCAAACTTATTCTCAGGTTTTCAATAAATGTTCAAAAAAGGTTTTCAGACCTGACACTGCATTGAGTTATTAAGTACTAACGTTTATTAGTTTACTATCAACAACTGTAATTTTTTTTTGCGTCTTTTTCATAGAAACCGAGCTAGATAAAAAAAATAGGATACAAAATAATGGAAAAATTGTTAACAAGAGGGCCGCAAACAAGAGTGACATCATCTCAGTTGTGACATAATATCTCACATCTAGATGAGATATAGAGGGATCCATTTCCCGGTTTCCTCTTTTGTGTGTAGCGATTAACCGAAGTAACGGCAGAGGGATAGGATAATACATGGCCTTTCCTTCTCCTTTGTTTTTTTATCTCCCATCACCATCCATCAGTGGTCTTTCATGGTTTTCCGAGTCACTTTCCGGGTCAAAGCAAATAACAGTGCGTAAATGTTGTAACCTGCAGATACTTTGCTTATGTTGTTTCATACTCTCAAGACAAACAGAGAGATATCTAACACTACATGGTATTTCCATCACCTTATCATCTTCCAATCTGAAGCAGTCTTGTTTCGAGAGCGACCGTGCCAAATCATAAAGGAAATCATGCATAACATGGGTATATCCCTCTCGTTGAAGGAATGAAACAATAAGAAAGCAACGCTAAGGGCATCTCCAGCCATTCGGCCCCCCAGGGCGACTAAATTCGGCATCCTGGGGGCGTGCCGGCGCTAGCTCGGCCCCTGGGGGCGAGCTAGCTCCCAGTCACGCACCCACGCGCCGGCCCCAGGACGCGGTAAATTCAAACTTGGTCGTTCCCGCTCTCAAGACGCCGCAAGTCCGGCGATCGGGTATAGTCTGGCGTTACAAAAAACAGAGCGCCGCCGCCTCGGCGGGGTCATTCACTCGGCGGGGCTTGTCCCAGGTGTTGGTGGAGTCGGCGTGCGCGAGCTCGGCGGTGTCGGAGCTGCTTCGGTGTTGGGCTGCGTCGGCGCAGCTTCGACACTGCTGGGCAGCGACGTAGAGGCTTCACTCGGGCTTGGCGTCCGTGCGGCCGTGGGCGTCGTCGGCGTCGTGGGCGTTGCCGTCGGCAGCTCGTTCAGGATGAGGCCGTGCTGCACCAGGTACCACGCCTTGAGCTTCTCGTCGTCCATGTCGAGATGGGGTGGCGAACCCGGGAGACGAGGCGGCCGCGGCCGATCCTGTCGCGATGATGTCGTCCATGTCGGCTCCCGTGTCGTCGGCGTCGCCGAGGTGCGAGAAGGGCAGCGGCCCACGGTAGAGATGGGGTGTCGGTGTGGTCGCGTAGGCGGGGGCGGCGAGTAGTTGTATGGTGGGTACTGCACGCCGGCGAAGGCGGGCGAGGGCGTGCGCGTAGCGGGGTGACCATGGGGGAAGGTCACGTTTGGGTTGAACCCGCCGTGCGCGTCGCCGTCGGCGTAGCCGGGCGACGATGAACCCCATGGAGACCCGGCGCCTTGCTGTCCCCAGGGCGCGTACTGGTGGGTGTGGCTGACGACGGGAGGATTCATCCCGGCCTCGACAGACGAGGAAGACGCCGCCGCGCGCGCCGCGTTGTCGCGGGCCTTCTTGGCTATCGCCCTGTTCCGCCTGTCGGCGGTGACTGCTTCTCGCCGCTGAACTTCCACCCTCCACTCGGTGTTCGACAGGCCCGGTGGCTTCGATGGCGGCGCCCTCGGCTTCCTCTGTTTCGGTTGGGTCACGGCGCCTGTCGCGGTCGCCACCGCGCGCGGCATGAAGTACTTCTTCGGCGGCATGGCGGCGGAATGCGAGCGGTGGTTGGCGGGAGAAAGGGGGGAGAATGGCGGGAGCAAGGCGAGCGAGCGGGAGTGAAGTGAGAAAAGCGGCAACAAAACGGCGGGAAAAGTCCCTCGGGTCGCCTCCAGTGCGGGCCCACGCGCCTTTTTCACTTGCGCCGGCTCCCCAAGCGCCCCCCAGGGCGCCGGGTTCGGCCTGGGTCCGCCGGCACCAGTTTTGGCCCGAGCCGGCGAAAAACGGGCTTCTGGGAGCGCGACTGGGGCCTTTTTTCGGCGCCGGCGCGGCGAAATCGCCTGGGGAGGGCCTGTTGGGGGCGCGGCTGGAGATGCCCTAACAATTCAAGGACATATTCTCCCATACATATTTTCTTTACTCTAGGTGTTTACGTTTAGTATATTGCTAATTATCCGCTATTTTTACTTATACATAAAATAACATGATTCTAGAAACCTCTATCGGTTTTACAACTTGTTGCCCTGACACTCAACCATATATAAACACATACATATACCTACAAATCTTCTAAGTAGCATAGATTAACATATAATGGCATGTGATGTGGTGTTTCTCTTTGTTCTAGAATAAAAAGTTAAACAATAAAACAATTATCTTGGAAAAAGTTAACCTTACATCACTTTCGTATAATTGTATGCTTTAGAGCCTCAAATGATATTTCCCAGATCGATTTAAAATTAAGATATTGTATCTTTATATTTTGTTGAACTATTTTTTTGTTAATTTTTGTAATATAATGACGTTGCACTAGATAAGATAGCATGTCGAGAGTGAGTTATAAATAAGTAAACAATATTTGTTGCATATTGGGGAGCTAAGTCAATAAAAATAGTCTAGATCAATCAGGCATTAACGAGGCATAACCTGTACACACTGCTTCTTGCGGTCGTGGCCGTGGGAAGAGAATTTATCAACAGCAAAAAATGTTCGTATAGGAACATGGTTATACCTTGCAAATTCGTAATGTAGCTTGGCGAGCCTTTCAAAAATGTTACCCCCCCCCCTTCACGCGCGACCTCTATGGGCCGTGCCGTGACGCCGGACTTGGACGGAGAGGCCAAGGCCCCTTCCAAAAATGTTCATGTATTTTTTTAATGTCCTTATTATTCAGATTGCTCACATTTTCAAAACATTATCCCAAAAATTAAGGAAATGTTCATGTTTTAGAAACTGTTCCCATTTTTTAGTTCCAAAAAATATAGGAACATTATATGATTATTCTTTGCATATTTCAGAAAATGTAATTTCTGTGCAAAGTTGTGTGCAAGTTTTGAAAGGTTTTTCTTTTTCATTTTCTTTCTTTTTAAAGGGTTTCATTCTTTCTTAAAAAACTTTATTATTTGATTTTGTTTTAGATTTATTTTTATTTCTTCTGAAAGGGTAATACCAATGCCACAAATACATTTTTCCATACGAAACTTCATTTATTTGATTTTTTTAAGTTTTTATTTCATTTTTTGAATTTTTCTTTAGTTTTCATTATCTTTTCTTCTGTAAGGGTAGTATCCATGCCACTAATCCATTACTTTTTAGAAAACATTATCTTTTCATAATTATTTCTGCATAATGATAATAATACATTTGTGTGTGTGTGTGTGTGTGTGTGTGTGTGTCTATATATTGTATGCATGTATAAAAATAAATATACATGTGTGAGATTGCACTAGTACAAAAAAAAGTCATGCAAGCGCACACATCTAGAACACCAAATTATACTCGTCTTAAGTCAAACTTGTTTAAGTGTGACCAAGTCTACAAAAAATATATTAACGTCTAGAACACACAATTATTCTCCTGAGGTTCTTTATGAATATATTTTTATACTATGTGTATTTGGTTTTATAGATCTTAGCATATTGTTCAATATAATTGGTCAAATTTAAACTAGTTTGACTTCAGATAAATCAAGAACTTCAATCATTTTGAAACAGGGAGAGTATTATTTATCACAAGAGGCTAATGCATTCGAGTGCTCAAAGTGCTCATGTGAGTGAATATTAAAAATGGACCCTGATAACTGCCACACGTGTGGTATATTGGAGATCCGCCCACAAGCGTTGTGTGGCATAAGCAGGAGGCAACCCACACGGGTCATGTGTGGGCAAATATTAGAATTGCCCACACGTGTGGGCGCAGCTACTTCATATCACACGCCCAACAAATGCTACTCATCCTCATCCCGCGCTTGTGGCACGAAGCAAATATACTCACATGTCCTGGCGCAGCTACATTAACCCACGGGATGATGCTTTAGTTACCCTGGGATGGCAACTTTAGTTATCCTGGATGGCAAATGTAGTCGTAAAACCATGGCAACTCTCTCTGATTTGGTTAACTATAGTTTGCCATGTCTAATCTACGGCCGCGTGTAATCAAACATGTGTGATTAACTACTTGCCACATGTGGTTAAACAATAGTTGCAATGTGTGTTTACCTAGTTGCCACGTACCGTCCAACCATAGTTGCCATGTATGGTTAATCCTAATTGTCATGTGTGTTTACCTAGTTGCCACGTACGCGCAACTGCAGTTGCCATCTACCAACGAATCATAGTTGTGGTGTGTGTTTACCTAGTTGCCACATACGCGCAACTGCAATTGCCATCTATCACTGTACGAGCGTCCTGTGGATGAAGAACAGTTCACCCACACGCGCATGGACTGGGTGGTGACTGTGCGGGCGGGAACTGGTTCGCCCACACGGCACAGCTGGCGACCGCGCCTTGCGTGTCGTGTGAGCAAGCGCTCTAACGCCCACACAACATGCTATGCCTACGTGGCACTGAAATTCCAATAGATTCCTTTAGGATTTATGCAAAACAACATCAACGTGGATCAAAGCGTGTGGGCGAAGTGCAAACATGTCACAGGTGTGGGTGTGATCATTTGGGTTAAAAAAGTTGCTTATCTCCACTGCTTTTTTTTGCAAATTTTATCTCTACTATTAATACAGTCACGAGTTGGCACAAATACACTAATATTGCCCATTCATCGGAATCTGAAAATCAGAAGCTCACAACTGA
>NC_041383.1:796847289-796854186 GCF_002162155.2 Triticum dicoccoides | reverse complement strand
TGTCGCCTCCACAATGAATGAAATGTACAGCTCGGTCACGGAGGATAAAATAACTTGGCAACAATTGGCCATGCATGTACACAATTACATTAAACCATGCTCAATTTGCACCGCCATTACTCCCTCCGTCCCAAAATAAGTGTCTCAAACTTAATATAATTTTGTACTAGAGCTAGTACAAAGTTAAGATACTTATTTTGGGACGGAGGGGGTACTACTTGGAATTCGATTTTCATGGTGTATACCGAGAAAAACATTTGTAAACCGACCACAAATTTCCTCGGAGCATGATAGCATGTGCTGACAGCTGTTCTGCGCGTGCAGGTAGCTAGCGCGCAAATGAGGACTGTCAGACGACAAAATTGATGTCAACAGCTCATGCAAAATTGTAATTCAACAAAATCTCAAAAAATGTTGCAGCCAGTTAGCATAACAAGGCAAACTACCGCCTTCGTCTACTGTTACAGGAAAAAGTGATCACCAGACAATAACAAAAGTACGGAACGGCTGCTGCAACTTGCTTCGACCAAAAAATCCTGGCCCTGTGCCTCCTTAATGATGTGGCTTTTTTTTTTTTGAACCAATAGAGTAGAGAGTACAGCCAGGTCTTGGGCCAGGTTCGGGTCAGTGGCAAATGTGGATTAGGGCTTGGGCCCACGGGCTAGTTACCTCGCAATTGAGCTGAGAGGTTGAGGAACCACACCCATCACCGCATAGCAAAATCCTTCACCAAGTTTTGACCTCCCGTGCTGTTGTATGGAAACAAAATGTAGAGCATCAGAGGGGATGAGATTTTCTATTCTATTAAGTTCGCATTGGACAAAACAAATTATCTGTGAATGGCATTTATAACATGATTAGGCATCATACACATTATTTCACACTAGCACTTCTGAAGTACTTGCTTGTAAAACCGACACAGAGAGACAAATTCAACAATATAGCGCAGACTATAAACAGCGACGTAATAAAGAGTTTAGTCACCCCGTGTAGCTGGCTAAAACCGAACCCATAAGGACAGATGGTAACAAAGCACAGTTAGACTGAGTAACTGTCTCTGTTTTTGCCGATATAACAGATGTAGCATCTGCTAGAATAAAACTACAGAAGGATGGTAGACAGAAACTTACGAGCACTCCAAGTGAATATTCAGACAGCGTGGATTCTCCTCGCTCGGGGTGATTGTTACAGAACCTTCTATGATTTGATCCTGCGTTACCCCTATAGGATCAGGGAAGTACAAAATTGTCTGCAAAAGACGACAAGAGCAAATTTAGCAAAATGAGCAAGAATAACCGAGTAAATGAACAACGAAGTGTTTCACCAAGGAAATGGCCATTTTAATCAGAACCTGGTGCCAATGGGTTGGCTCGTCTTCTGGGGCTGTGGACAGCACGACTGTGCTATCTGATGCCCTTCGCCTTTTCTTCTGAATAATATCAAGTGGACTCAAATCAGAGGACAAATTGCTACAAGACTCTGCAGGCCCATTGAACTCCACCTCAAACCAGAGACCAAAGCCGTGAATTGGAGCTTCACATCAGAGGTAACAAAAATTCAGATTTTTTGTCAAGGAGAAAATGCAAAAGTACTAGGTTGCTACCGAGATTCAAAACATTAGATGATATGCATTCTCAATAAATAAGATAAATAGATGAAAGATAATCTGTTTGGAAAATTAGGAAAGGGGTGGAACAACATAATGAAAAGAGCAGCCATAAATTAAATTGCACTCACGGTGCATAACATTAGGAGATGCACTGCCAGACAACAGCAGCTACTGTAGCAGGACTAACCAACAAACATCAATTCTGATTGCTGTCTAATGATGGCTGATGGGTTGTTAGCATAAGTGACAGCAAAATATCATTACCAATTTGGATGACACTAACAGGAAATATGTTGCTAAAAAGTTGTATCGTAAGATGAACATCAGAGTATCAAACACGCCAAGGGCATAGTGCATCATTAGCACGCCAACAAACATTGTATCTTGCATTGGACCTAAATAACCTCCAATTTCAGTACAGCTTATGTAGCAAATGTAATATTTATTCCATCCTTGACACGCATGAGGAAATTTTAAATTGGTCGAACAATTCAATTGGAATCGGAAATACTCACCATAAGGAAACACGCTAGAGTACTAGAGCATCAGATATTCAGATCATTGTATCAACTAAGTTCCTCGATGCTCAAATTTGAAATGATATCATAATACAAGATAATGCAATTAAAAAGATTCAGCACATAGGAAGTGGACTGAGAAAGATTAAATCACATGAATTACCTAAAATCATTGATGAAACTTTGTACGTTGTGGTGATAGACTTGAATTCCTCAACCGTAAAAGTGTAGCAATCAATGTGCTTCACCTGTCCCCAAGTAAACATGGCCCCAATAAAACGAAAGGGTTAGACATTACAATAAATCTCAACAGATAAATATAGTTATTTATCTGATAATGTTGCAAAAACTTACCACAAATGGCCAACTTATAACATTTTCTCCACCAATTATTTCAATGGAGGGCTCCTCGGATGCGAATTTTTTGGCAAGTGGCACAAGAGCAGACACTACAGCAGCGAAGTTCAGAATCATCATTGCATGCACAAGTCACCATGCAAAATCAGATAATGACAGCAATGCATACTAAAACTCTGGACGTAACACGACAACAACTTACTGTTTATGCCATAAACATCACACCAGAAATCAATGCTTCCTTCATATCTATCAGAATTTGTTATAGGCGCCATGAAAAGCTGGCAAAAGAAGGATCCATAAGTATTCAGGTTTGGCCGATAACAAGCCACAAAATGGTTGCTGTTTCATCCTCACAGAGGTAACAAGGTTCAGTTGTGCATGCAAGAATATTTCCTACCAGATGATGCCTCTTTTAAAACTTAAATAATTAGAGCAGCAGAGTTGTTGCTTTTGCCTACTTAAGATTAAAAATAAATATCACTAACTGGCTTCGCACAATAGCAAGCAATCCATTAACATATTTATTGCTTGTACTAGTGAAATACTTTTGTGCTATTGTGTGGGCACGTGTGTGACGAATTAAATTCTATATGATAATTATACCGTAGCATGAGAAGGCAGGATAAGACCCCCTGGCTTAAGCCATTTATCCCTTGCAAATAGAACGCTTGGCAGCATACTCTACAGGGGAAAAAACATGAGAAGTTTAGGAATTCACAAAGGCATAGCGTATCAAAAGGCAATGCAAACAATCAACATGGCTATCGAAAAGGAACCTCGTAGAGAAGCATATAACCCATCCATTCTGATATTATTACATCAACCTTCTCCTCAACATCAACATCCTGCACAGCCAACTCAACAATAATTAACAGAAAGTGCAAACAGGGAAAATAAGAATGAAATAAATAAAATTTAAATATAGTCACAACAAAAATAGCTGAATAGAGAAGTGACATGCAAAACCAATATTAGGAAACACAAACTTTATGTCCTGCTTATGCTGACACTATTTTAACTGTAAAAAACCCAAATCTCTGAAGGAACTACATGTCTGCACACCAGCAGAAAATGCAAATAAAACTTCTGTACAGAAACAGTATGTAGCTTTTTCAGACACAGAGATCAATAATCCCAACACAGAGTGAAAGAACTATTTACAACAAAGAGGAAATGTAAAGATAGAATGTCACCTCAACACGTCCATGAATGACCACGATCTTATCAGCTAAATTGTTCGCTTTTACAATTTCACTAGCCTGCATGAAAAGGAAGATATCTGTAAGAACGACTTCCTGCTATTGGGACATAATGGATATGGGTATAAAAACAGAAGTAAACTGTCTTCAAATACCCAGTGTGAAGATAATGTATAAAACTATTTTCCTTGAGCATACCCTACTTGTGTTCATATTAGCATAACTGGTTATCACTACATTTATGTTCATGCTAAATGGGGCAAAAATACATTTAGACACGTCACAGAAAAATGACGAACAAAAGGAGGAAAGGACACAGGTTGGTATCAGACTAACATGTTCACAAGTAACATGTTACCTGGGTAGCGATTTCACTAGCATCCACAGCATAAACCTGTAAAAGCATTTGAAGAGAGGCGGACAGGTAAGGCTCACCGTTAGAAGGTCGAACATATAGATTACCGGTGAAAACAGATCATTAACATTATTGGTGATTATACTGCGGGCAATTCCACTTAAACTGAAATCTGGCAAAAGATACTTCTTACCAGTCATACTATTACTAGATACTTGTCACTTCTGTAACGACAAAAAAAATGCAGAACTGGCAGATTTAGAGTTATTTTTCCTTTTCTGACAGCATGAACAGAGTAAGGCCTTGAAATTCCATATTATAACTCTTGCTGTGGCACATGAGGATCGAGGAGGGCCATTTCATTTAAGCTGCTGGGTACTCCCTCTATATAAAAATGTAAGACGTTTTTTGACATTATGACTGTGTCAAAAAACATCTTATCTTTGGATACAGGGGGAGTGATTTGCAAGCAGAGGTCTGGAAGTGCAAAACTGCTTTTGGATCCCAGCACACTGAATCTAGTAGTAGTTACGTTGCACTAGACCAGGATTCCACTGGTCAAGACAGCACCATAAATTTAATTCTTATATCATCTAAATACTCAGAACTAACAAAGCAGGAGAGACACATCTATCATCCAGGACAAACACTACGCCTCTAAAACGACCGGCCACCGCAGGAGCAGAGTTATCTCGCAGCTTACCCGTTTCGCGCCGGCACGAGCACAGAACACCGAGAGTATCCCAGTCCCACACCCCACGTCCATCACAACCTGCACAACCCAACCAGCAGCCAAAATTCAGAACAGACTGTCCAGGCACCTAAATCAACCCGAGTCAGGGGAGCGTTTCTACCTTCCCCTCGATGAACTTCTGGTGGAGCATGATTGCTTCGCGATACGCGTCGGTCCTGACCCTGTCCTGCCAAATCCAAATCCAGAACGGCGCACGGGTCAGCTCCCCCAAGACAAAACGCGGCCCGGACTCGGCGACAGAGCGGATCCCCCGGCCGGCTCTGCTCGCGGTAGGGTTTAGGGGTTTGGGGGCGTCCGCGGGGAGGGCGGGCGAGCGGCCGAATCGGGCGGGCGGGGGCGGGGGTGAAGGGGGCTCACCTTGATCATGGACTCGTGGATGCCGATGTGGGAGTAGGACTGGAAGTAGACGCGGTCGTGCGCCTCCAGCGCGGCATCCCCCGCCGGGCCCGCCGCCGGGGGGTCCCCGGCGGCGGCGGCGGGCGGGGTGGCCGCGGGGAGGTGGGGGCGGCGGCGCGCGAGCGGGGAGTGGCCGTTGAGGTGCGACGGCAGCATGGCGAGAGGGGGAGGGGGAGGGGGAGGGGAGGGATTCGAATGGAGATTTCGACGGCGGCTTTGGCTCCTCTGCTTCGGCTTTTCAGTTTGGTTTTGATCTGCCCTGCCTTGGCTTTGGATGAATGGTGGTGTCCGGCAAATCTGCTTTAGTGTATCAGAATTTTGAGTTAAATTCCACAAAACCACGAGTTTTGATGCTAGGATTTTACATGACCACACATTTTGAAACTTCTTTTTCTCAAAGCCATTCATGGTATCTTTTAGCCTCGCACGTTAATCATTCGGTTTATAGCTCTTGACAAAAAATTCAATATATGCACGGCGGCATTCAAGCACGACTGCTAGACCCCCGAGTGGAGCTCGCGCTCTTTGCGAGGGCGGTCGACACGGCAACAGCGGATGTCCTCAACGGACTTGCGCGCCGCGAGATCCACTTGGTGATATCCGCTCGTCTCGTCGACGGTATCGTGGGTGTCATTGTTGCGGACGGGGCGTGCAAGCTCATCTCTTTGAGGGGGCAAGGTCGTCGGAGTCAGGGTCCACCCATCAGCGCAAGCTGGGGATGGGACGGCGCAGGAGGAGGAGGAGGACTCACCGAAGCTGGATTCCAAAGCTTTTCAGTTTGGCTTTGGTCTGCCCTGCCTTGGCTTTGAATGGTGCGAGACGGCCGAGTCCGGCAAATCTGCTTTCAGCCCGAATTGCATATTCGAAGAAGGCATGTTTAAAAATCTGTCATAGGCTAAATCGACATCTTAATGCATCAGAATTTTGATGAGTTTAAGTCCACAGAACCACGTGTGTTTTGATGCTAGGATTTTACATGTCGTCGAGGGGGGAATGGCCTAGGGCAAAGGCGCTCGGCCTCGAGAGCATGGCGGGTGTCATCGTCGCGGACGGGCGTGAAAGCTTTGCTTGTTCATCTCGTTGAGGGGGCAAGGTCGTCGGAGTCGGATTCCACCCATCAGCGCCAGCCGGGGATGGGACGGCGCACGAGGAGGAGGAGGAGGACTCACCGAAGTTGGATTCCAAAACTCAGCGCCACAGGAGGAAGACGTCAACCAACCGACACAGGAGGCATTGGCATGCATGGGTAACGCTAATGCAGCGTTGGCGGAGGGGAGCCCACGCGCACCAGCAACAATGTGTTCTCCTCGATGAGGAGGTCCAGCCAGTAGGAGGCGTCTTGGCGCGGTGGCATGGTAGGTTGCGAGGAGGGGAGGAGGCACCATTGGGTCTGGGCAGTGGGAGCGGGGAGGTGGGTGGCACTGAACCTGGGTTGAGGAGGTGGAGAGGTAAGGAGAGGTGTGGGAGGGGAAGCTTCACTGCCGAGCTTTTATAGCAGGGAACGTGCAGGCGGTGAGAAAGGATGACACATGGTGGGAAACCGATGAGACGAGGTGGTTGGAGATGACGGGCGGATGTGACATGTGGCAGACGCGTAGGTTTTGTGTTATGCTCTCGTGCCCACGAAAATTATACGAGACCAAATGCCACAAAGCAAAAGAAAAATAAATGAGGGCTAGGACAGAAGGAATTTAATGTTTATTTTG
>NC_041383.1:796836870-796847090 GCF_002162155.2 Triticum dicoccoides | reverse complement strand
TTTGGTGCATGATATAGCCTCTAAACACTTGTAGGAGTAGTTGCTATCAATTTTGTTGAGTTTTGTTCACTTTTATTTGGAGTCACTAAAATTTTTAGAAATTTTTAGAGAAAAGAGAGCGCCATGAGGAGGTGGTTAAGGGGCTCCTCTAGCCAGGATTCGGAGGAAACTCCGAAGGAAAAACCCAAGTACCATCTTCCGCGTTCGGCGGAGGTTCGGCCGTGTGAATGGCTGAGCGACACATTTTTAGGGAGCGGGAATACATGATGATTTTTATTATTTGGCGAACAAAGCCGACATCATCCCCTTCCTCCAAGATAAGTGCGACCAGTACCTCCTACTCACTAATACCATCGTGCAAAACTTCTGTTTTTATCGTAGGAAGGAACCGCCCATGGTAGAATTTCACTTGTATGATGTGCCTAAGAAAATGACATTATATGATTTTTGCAATGTTTGCAGAATACCTTATGAGGGCAGTATCAGTGAGCCATGTCCCAGGGACATGGAGGATTTCACCTCTGACACTACTGTGGGAGAAGAGAGAGGAGTGTCAGAAGCGAAAGTAGCTAGTTTACATTTTCTCTTTTTACGTTACTATGCATAATTTGCCGGGAGATGTTTGATTGGTCATGGAGAGAGTGGAGGCCTCAGTGCGCCAGACCTTGCTATTTTGCGCCATGCTTTACCTGCAGATAAAACTTTTAGTTTGGGCACCATGGTTGCTCGACGGTTACACACAAACCGTTCGAAGGGTACATCATACAAGTGAAATTAGATATGCTATGGTGGTACCTATGCCTCCCACATCGCTGCATATTTTGAGATTCCTATTAGACATGATGAGGCAGAGGAGATGCTGCCACCCACTAAATATTTAGACTATGCTAGTATGGTAGCGCATAATTTTATTCACAAAGATAAGCAAAAGCGGCTTCTCTACAACTTAGTTTTCAGTCAGCGTACGTGTGAGATTATTACTTTGCCTGCACCTACTTTGTTATACATTTATTTAGGCAGGTACACCATTATGCCCGATGACATATACACATATTGGGGTTTGATACAACTCCCAGTACCTGAGTGGATCTCATATGCATTATTGATGATCTAACAAAAAGCCCATATTACCTTGTCTTCTCCTTTGAATAAATGCTTGCAGATTTCAGCTTAATGCATGACACGTGCACTCTTATTATTATTCACATCGTTCGGTCGTGCAAGTGAAAGACAATAATAACGAAAATTGATGAAGTGATTGAAATGAAAAAAAACTAGCATGAACTCGACCTATTTTATTTTTATAAATATGATTAGCTTATCGTTCTTGATCTAGCCTATTACGAATGAAACATGTTTGCAATGACAAATAGAGAGCATAATTACTCATGACATGCTTAATTAGCTAGGAGTGGATAATGATTTGTCTTGTGTGCCAGCATGCATTTTTAAAATGGTTATGATGTAGTATGATAGGATGGTATCCTACTCTGAATAATTCAAGTGGCTTGACTTGACACATGTTAACACATGTAGTTGAATCAAAACCAACATAGTCTCCATGATATTTATGTTCATGGTGTTTTATATCCTACTCATGCTTGCATTCAACGTTGATTAATCTCAAGGCATGTTTATGACCATTGTCGCTCTCTAGTTTGTTGCTTCTCAATCTATTTGCTAGCATTCACTTGTACAAAAGCGGGAATACTGCTTGTGCATCAACTTCCTTAAACCCAAAGTTGTTCCATATGAGTCCACCATACCTACCTATATACGGTATTGACCTAAAAATTTACGGAGAATTTTTTTGGAATATATAGAAAATACTGGAGGAAAAAGATACCAGAGGGGGGCACCCAGGAGCCCCACAAGCTCTAGGGGCGCGCCTCCCAAGCTTGTGGGCACCCTGGACCTCCGGCACCCCTAACTCCGACTCCATTTATACCTATTCACCAAAAATAATAATTAAGGATTCATCGCGTTTTACGATACGGAGCCATCGTCACCTCCTGTTCTTCATCGGGAGGGCTGATCTGGAGTCCGTTCAGTGTGACGGAGGGTGGAATCCGTCGCCATCGTCATCATCAACCTTCCTCCATCACCAATTTCATGATGCTCGCTGCCGGGAGTAAGTAATTACTTCGTAGGCTTGTTGGACGGTGATGGGTTGGATGAGATTTATCATGTAATCGAGTTAATTTTGTTAAGGCTTGATCCATAGTATACATTATGTTTTGAGATTGATGTTGCTATGCTTAATGCTTGTCACTAGGGCCCGAGTGCCATGATTTCTGAACCTATTATGTTTTCATGAATATATGTGTTTTTTATCCTATCTTGCAAGTTTTATGCACCAATTACGAGTTATGATCCACATCCCCCCCCCCAAGGTGGCAATAATTGGGATTCTTTCCGGTGATTACCATAGTTTGAAGAATTCATCTATTCACTAAGTAGTGCTAATGCTTTGTTCCGGCTCTCTGTTAAAAGGAGGCCTTTAATATCTCTTAGTTTCCTTATGGACCCCGCTGCCACGGGAGGGCAGGACAAAAGATGACATGCAAGTTCTTTTCAATATAAGCATGTATGACTATATACAAAATACATGTTTATATTACATTGATGAATTGGAGCCATTCCGTGTCACCCTTGGTTATAACTGTTGCATGATGAATGCCATCCGACATAATTATCCATCACTGATCCAATGCCTACGAGCTATTCACATATTGATCTTTGCTAAGTTACTTTTGTTGTTGCTACTGTTACAATCACTACAAAAATGCCATTTTTACTTTTGCCATCGTTATCGTTACTATCATACTACTTTGCTACTAAATACTTTGCTTCATATATTAAGTCTTTTAGGTGTGGTTGAATTGACAACTCAACTGCTAATACTTGCGAATATTCTTTGGCTCCCCTTGTGTCGAATCAATAAATTTGGGTTGAATACTCTACCCTCGAAAACTGTTGCGATCCCTTATACTTGTGGGTTATCATAAATTCAGAGAAATGGTAAGAATTAACCATGTTTTTGTTCTCACCTACTATTCTGTCTAACACAAATAATCTTCAAAATGGAATACTACCTACATGATTGATCCACATGAGTTCTGCTGAAGTACAATCTTTGTAACACCAGATTCCCACTAGTGCAGAACCGGGCTTTAGTGCCGGTTCGTGACGGCCTTTAGTGCCGGTTGGCGAACCGGCACTAAAGAGTGGGGACTAAAGATCCCTCCCTTTTAGTACCGGTTCGTCACGAACCGGCGCTAAAGTGCAAACACGTGGCACGAGCCAGGCCCGGGTGCGTGTTGGACATTAGTACCGGTTGGTAACACCAACCGGTACTAAATGTTTGGGTGTTTTTTTTTAATTTTTGCTTTAATTTTGTGTTTTCAATTTGGCTTTATTTTCCATTTAATTCTTGTTTGTTTGCTGGTATTTCACGATACTACAAATTGTACACGTTATGCATATATATAAATAGATTTTATCGTACGTAGAACCGCATATATATATATATATATATATCATCGAATGTCTCACAGCCAACACCATTAACTATTCATACATACACATGTATATACATATACAATTTCTCCTACAAGTTCTTCGTGCCTTCGGAGCACGATGACAAGTGGTTCATGGGGGCGGTAGCGGGTAATAATATTCTCCTTTGGGATCTATGACCTGGTCGAGCAAAAATCCGGCTATTTCCTCTTGAAGTGCTTGTATGCGGTCCAATGGTAGGAGCTTATCCCGCACCGACCTGAACTGTTAAGAAGGAGATCAATATGCATGTGTGTTAGTTGTGTGACTAGATATCGATAATGGTGCGAATAGTGTTCTGACAAAAACGTACTCAGTCCTGTCTATCAGATCTGCTCCTTTCGCACGTCATCATGCGAATGTTCTCGCAAACGTAGAATGCACATAGATTATTCCCCGGCGCCTGCCTCAGGGCCTTTACGAGAATGGAATTGAATCAGATAATGATTAATCAAGCATGATAATTAATTAATGATATTGAAACAAGAATTAAAGAGATGGTAGCTAGCTAGTACTACTTAATTACTTACCAAGGGTCGATGCCAAAACAACTTTTTTGGCCACTTGCCTGGAGTCACCTTGATGAACTTTGCCCATGCCCTGCCTGCCGGCAAAGAAAATTAATAAAAGGGTTATTAAATAGTTCATATTAGGAATAATAGTTAATAATGATTGAAATTACCTGTTGACTATCCCCTTCACGATGGTGTAGTCTTTATCTTCTTTAGTTAGTGAGTCCAGTAATTCAACTTTTCCTTCCTCAACTTTAATGTCTAACAAGACCCAGTGCCAACTGCATACGCACACGTTTGCATGTCTTAATTAAGCGGGCATGTGCATAAAATTAATCAACTACCGTAAACCGTATACACTTAATTATTAACATCTAGCTAGCTAGTAAGCAAAAACAGAATTTGTAGTACAAGACAGTGTGACTCACGGGAAGTTGTAAGGAAGTAGTATATCTTCATTGCTATTGAGGCGCTTCAAGAACTCTAGCATGCTTTCCTCTACAGCAGCTTGACAATCTTCAATCTCCCATATTTCCTGATTAATGGTATTTGGGTCAATGAACCCAACGCCATAGCGTCCAGCTTTTTTCATTTCATACATCTTCATCCTGCATATAATACCACAGAAAAAGAATATAGTGAGGATAATTACATGTAATGATTGATCATAATTATCACTACATAACTAGCTTGAGACTTAAATTACAGAAAGAAATCACTTACAGACAATAGCAACTGACGATAGACTTGTCGAGTGCGTCTTGATTAAATAACTGAAATAGTTCTGGATACTCAATGGCCAGGGCTTTCTCATGGTAACAATGGTCATGCTTGACATTCACCATGAGGGACTCTCGATTGGAAATCTTGGTAATGTTCATGTACCATTGATGCAATTGATACATTCTCGTTGGGAGGTCCTTGACCTTGTCTGGATGGACCAAAGGTTTGCCCCGGACATATTGCCATGCTATTTCAGATTCTTTAAGCGTAGGCATGGGCTCGATTTCGAGGAGTTGTCCAACAGAGATATTGAGAATTTGAGCCTGCATTATATGATCCTCTGTTATTACCACATCGCCATGCTGGGGAACGCTAACGGTTTGCCCACAATAATATTTGGCGCGCGTACTACTCCTCTCATGTGTTGTTGGCACAACAAGCGGGGGGATCGCTTGCGCCGCCTGTTCTCCCAACTGGGGAACGGTTTTCCCGCATTTTTTGCCAGCTGCTTGTTGGCTCGAGCTTGAGCTCGCTTCCTTCTGTAGTCGTGCTCGATGTGCCTTCCTGATTTGGCGCTCATAGTCCGAGTCAACAGGCTTGGGAGCTGGTTCTCTAGCCATACGAATGAAGTGGTCAAGTACTTTCTCAGGCACTTTCTCCTTTGGCGGCGGTGCCGGTTTCTGTCCAAAATGGGCGTCCACTTGGGCTTGCACTATGGCTGCGTTTTGCTCCTCAGTCATGTCGTAAGGCCTCTGAGGAAGAGGAGCGAGGCTTGGACCATATTTATATCGCTTGCCTTCGCCTGTACTTCCTGAACTACCTCGACTCGTACCGCTACGCACCAAAGCTGCGGGATGTCTCTTCTGTGATTGCTGAGCCGGCGGAGACGGCTGACGTGGAGTTGGACTAGGAGAAGTGGCCTGACGATGTGCCAGACTTGAAGCAGGAGGTGTGGCCTGACACGGTGCCAGACTTGAAACCGGAGAAGTGGCATGACGCTGTGCCGGGCTTGAAACCGGAGGAGTCAGCTCACGCGTTCGGGGACTTGGAGGAGGTGGCGGACTTTGAGGAGGAGTCGTCTCACGCGTTCGTGGACTTGGAGGAGCGGGAGTCTGCTGACTTGGTGGTGGACTTCGAGGAGGAGTCGGCAGACGACGCGGTGTCGGTGGACTTCGAAAGATGATGCAATCCTTTCTCCATAGGATGATACGATGTATGGTCTCTCCCAGTGTGCGCTCGTCTTCACCTCCAGGAATGTCAAGCGTTAGCCCCGAATATGGGTCCACCACTTCATCAACCATGACACGAGCATAGCCCTCTGGAATCGGGATGCAATGGTAGGTTGCTTTGGGGGTAACCGGAAAAGCAACGCCGTCCGCCACCTTCATGGATATGTTCTTCATTTTGGAGTGTAGCTCGCAGTTAGTGTTTTCTATGATCTCATCCACAGGGTATGTATCCAGCAGTGTGTCGCCCGGGGCAGAACCAACACTGCTTCTCGGCATGGATGGGACGGTGCTATCCAATGCTGGACGATCATCCGCTTGCTGCTGCCGCCGCTGAGACCCCCTTTCCTGGCTAAGTGAGACGATCTGCTGTTGCTGCTGCTGGAATTTGAGTGCCAGGTCTGCGTGCCTTGCTTCTAGGCCTTGAAGGCGTTCTGCATCCTGCTTCCTCTGCTCCTCCTCCAGCTTCCTTTTCTTCTCCTCCTCCATCTTCCTTCTTGCACGGCTCCTGTAGTCCTCATTCCATTCTGAAAAGCCCTCATACCAGGGAATAACGCCCATGCCTCGTGTTCTTCCCGGGTGTTCAGGATTTCCCAGGGCGCGCGTAAGCTCGTCGTTCTCTCTGTTGGGCGTGAACACCCCCCTTCGAGCTTCATCTATTGCGTCAATTATCTTTTGTTTGGCTCCTTTTAGACTTGCCTTCCGCGAAACTTCGCCTGTCTTCGGGTCCAACGCTCACCCATGCGCATAGAACCAAGTTCTGCACCTGGGGGGCCAGTGCCGGGTAACCGGAGTGATCCCTGCATCCTCCATCTCTTGCTTAGACTTATCCCACTTAGGCAATCCCACCGCGTAGCCACCTGGACCCAGCCTATGGAACTGCGTCTTTCTTGCGGCATTTGCCTTGTTTTTCATCGACCGTTCCTTAGATATTTCTGAATCCTTGAAGGTCATGAAATCGTCCCAGTGCTCTCTTTGCTTCTCTAGTGTTCCCGTGAATTCTGGAGTCTTCCTTTCATTAGCGAGGTAGTTGGCCCATACAGTTTTCTTGTGGGTGTTGAATGCAATTGCCATCTTCTTAAGAGCAGCGGCCTTGACTTTCTCCACGTCTGCTTCAATGAAATGATCTGGTAGGGTGAAATGTTCCATCAGAGATTTCACAAGGTCTTTTTTGGCTCTATTGTCGGCCCAAGTAACACCTGGACGTTTAGTCTTTGGCTCTTTCCATTCTTGAATGGAGATCGGGAGTTTGTCCTTCACAAGAACTCCGCACTGACGAGTCCACTTGTTCGCAATGTTCTTAGGCGTGAGGGGTTCGCCACTAGGTTTGATGGATTCGATGTGGTACTTTACACCATCCTTCAACAATCTGCCCGGGCCTCGCTTTGTCTTGCTGTCTGTAGAAGCAGATTTGCTCGATCCGGAGGGCTGAAAGAAGAAAGATTGATTCGTTAATATATCTTCAATAAAAAAATATGTGATGATCACCATGATGCATGCTTATATAAATATACCTCGCCGGTAGTCTTTGTTATTTCAAGATCAGCATTGTCTGTGTCATCACAAACATTGTCTGTGTCATAATCATAATCATCAGGGGCGGAGCCAGGATTTGGACATGAGGGGGGCGAAAAACCAAAGCCATGTCTTTAAAAAAAATCACCTCGTGCTTCGTCTATCATTATGCATAACTTATTAGTACAACTGTTCTCTAATTTGTATTTGAACTCTTTGAGAATGTAACTTACAAATTTCTTGTTGCATGATATGGTAGGTATCCTATATACATAAGAATTTGATCCCCACTATCCCATTTATCTCAGCATGCACATATGCCACATCACCACACATGCCACCTCAACAATTATCTTTCCCTTTTTCTTAGTTGGATGCTCCACCCAACTAGCATACTTAATGCACATGCAACCCTGCATGCATGAATGTCTACCTCAATACATAGCCATGCATGGGAAAATGTTCTACCCTATACAATAATCATACAACATTATTAATTCACATATTTATGCTCCATACAACCAATCTCATTAGAATATATTGCAATCAGTTCCCGTCCCAACGTGTGGGTATCATCTCGTTCTTTGCATTTTTTGGTGCATTTCGAAGACAACATAATTTATTTGCTATAATGGAGTAGCAACTTCAGCGCTTCAAGAGAATTAATAAGGAACAACTTCAGTGGTTCGAGAAAAATACCTTTATTTGCAGATCGTGTATATTCGTATATGGATATTCTCTCACGCATGGTTGATAAACACCCTCCAGAATATAAAATCCCCATACTTCTTTTTCGTATCATGAGGGAGTTCCGAAATTTGTTGGCACTTACAGGGTCCCTTACATCAGTATTCTGTGACTTCTACTGATGCCACAACCGCCTAATCATCAGTATTGTTATTTGCAATAGGTTGCTCCTCAGATGGATTTACATGTTCGACACCAGTAATGTTGGAGGTTGAAGTTGAAGCAATTGGCTTGAAAAGGGAATTTATCCCTTAATTGTTAATGTCTTTTGTTTCATCGTTGACTACTGTAACAAAAAGAAACATGATTAATAGATTAACACACTGTTTTATTGTACATAATACCAATTGACCAAACTAAGATTGTACAATTCATAATAGAAATCCTAATCGCTACTAGCATGTTATGGTAGGTACCTTCTTCCTCTATCTGATCTCCCCATGTTTAGCCGTTCTCTGATCTGCATGCAGCTTGCATTTAACACCGAAGAGTGGGTCATAAATCAATTGATGGCGTCCTCGTGATGAGCGATAGCCAGCACCCGCAATGGTAAACAGAGATTTGCATGAGAGGCGGCCGGCGGCGGCGGCGAAAGACTCCCCAGTCTAGAACACGCGTGTACGCACGTTCAGATAACGGGGCAAAAACAACAATCATCTCACAACCGTACATGCCTACATGGGCTATTGGGCTTTGGCTTCGTGTATAGTGTAGCTGGTTTTCATTTAGTAGTAGAAATTTACATGTATATGGGCTAATGATGGAATTAACTCCGGCCAATTAGCAGACGCACAGTATATATAGTACTCCTACCTGCTACAAATCGTTGAGGGGGGCGAGCGATTGGCAGGGGTCTAGCCCCTGCTCGCCCCCCCTTGTCTCCGCCCCTGATAATCATAGTTCATGACTTCATCAGCCCGGTCGTCGAGATCGAATATCTTTTCATCACCCTCTCCGGTATTGTTCAGATATTGGGATCCGTCATCTGCTTCATTCAGATCATCTAGCCTGTGAGGGCTGCGTATGATGTCGAACAATTCCTCTTCTCTCTCTCTGCCGGTATTGTCCGTGATAGCTTTTACTTTACTAATACAGAAGAAATATAAAACAATTTAGTATTCAAATTACAATGCATGGATGCAATTAATCAATAAGGAAAAACCGAATCTCGAATACATCGTCTCGAATATATAATCTCGAATACATCATCGATTGTCTTAATATATATAATCTCGAATACATCGTCTCGAATATTATATATCGAATACATCACTGGCTAGGTACCTAATAAAGATCGACGTGCTCATCTTCCTCCCTGGTACGTCGACGCACCACCTCCGGCGGGGCCGGCTGCCTCTGCACCGAATGTGGCCCACGCGAACGCCACCAAAGAAGATCAGGGTCGACGATGGGACCCGAGGTCGGGTTCCTCACCAAGCGGCGCGCCCCTCCAGGTAGCACCTCCCAGTGCCAGTCCGGCGGAGCCCAGTCCTAGACATGGGTCCCCTCAAGCAGGACGTCGTCGCGAACGGGTCGACGGCGAGGATGCGGGCCGGGCATATCGTCAAGAACAAATACTATAGCCCGCAAAAAGTAACATTTCTTAAATGATTGAATTATGATAACTAAAATTCTATATATATATATATATATATATATATATATATATATATATATATATATATGCAAATTCTAACAATTTGACATTAATCTAATTCATCTAACTAAAACTAATTCTAAAATTTCCTGATTATATAACTAACATTTCCATAACAATTCTAATATTTATATAACTAAAAAACAGAAAAAATGCTAACATTTCTATAAATATTTCTATAACTAAAAAACAGAAAACATTTATAACATTTCTAATATTTATATAACTAAAAAACAGAATAATTTCTAACATTTTTATAACTAAAAAACAGAAAAATTTATA
>NC_041383.1:796808931-796836569 GCF_002162155.2 Triticum dicoccoides | reverse complement strand
CGTCGACGGGGCCGGCGACGAGGGGCGGGGACGGCCGGGGTGGGCGACGAGGGGCGGGGGCAGCGACGATCGGGGCAGGGCGGCGCGACGGAGGGAGAAAACAGAGGGAAATTGAATTTTTTTCAAGTGTTGTATATATAGGATGGACCTTTAGTACCGGTTGGAGCCACCAACCGGTACTAAAGGTCTGTTTTGGCTAGGCCAAGCGGCGGGAAGCGCACCCTCTTTAGTACCGAGTCGTGGCACCAACCGGTACTAAAGGGGGGGTCTTTAGTACCGGTTGGAGCCACGACCTGGTACTAAAGAGGGTGCGCTGGCTCCAGGCGATGCGCAAGTTTAGTCCCACCTCGCTAGTCGAGGGGCTACCGCACTGGGTTATAAGCCCCAGTGCGGTAGCTCTCTCGAGCTCCTCTCCTAACCAGGCCTATTGGGCCTACCTGTCCTCTTCGCCCAGTAGGCCTACTGGGCCTTTGCGAGCCTGCATCCTGGCCCAACAAAAGGTTGTGTTGCTAGTCGTATGCAGGCCGCTTTGGCCCAGTAGGCGGGCTTTTTTTTTCTTAATTTTTTTCGCTTTATTTATTTTTGTTTTATTTATTTTTGAGTTGTTTTTTGCTGTATTTAGAGTTTCTTTGTGAATATTTTTGCTTTAGGTACAAAAAATTACAAACTTTCTGTTAGTGCCGGTAGTTTTCAAATGAATAGTTTAAATTTTGAATTATTTGAAATTTGTGTGAATCACTAGTTTGTGAATAACTTAACTTTGAAAAAAGTTTTTTCAGTGATTCTTTTTTCTTATGTTAATATTAGTGTGTTTTATCATTATATTCAATTTGGTAATGCTTAGGTTATTTAAAAAATGAAATGCCTTTTTAACAGTTCAGTTTTCGTCGGAAACCCTGATACTTCGAAAGAGATTGTCCATTTTGTACATGAAGTGCATCCAGTTTTTGCCGTAACCCTCTCTACTTTCTTGCACATGCTATTTGTATGAAATTATGATACCATGCCAACTTTCAACCTTTTCTGAGTTCATTTGAAATGCTTTTCAATTTCAGGGTCCTTTAGCTGGACGATAGTGAAGCCGATCACATCCCAGATCTTTCGGTGTGAAACTTTTTCTTCGCGTGTGTCCCTTTGCACCGTAACCATGGAAAATCTTCATCATTTAACAGGATGCTCGTGTCAATATTCATTGTGAATGGAGCAATTTCATCAAACTTTTCATAATCTTCTGACATGTCTGTCTTGTCTTCCACTTCCACGATGTTTGTTTTTCCTGAAAGAACTATGTGGCACTTTGGCTCGTCGTATGATCCATTCGCTTCCTTATCTTTTCTTTTTCTCGGCCTGGAAGACATGTCTTTCACATAAAAAACCTGCGCCACATCATTGGCTAGGACGAATGGTTCGTCTGTATACGCAAGATTGTTGAGATCCACTGTTGTCATTCCGTACTGCGGGTCTTCCGTTACCCCGCCTCGTGTCATATTGACCCATTTGCACCGAAACAAAGGGACCTTCAAATCACCTGATCCATAGTTAAGTTCCCATATGTCCTCTATGTAACCATAATATGTTTCCTTTCCCGTGTTGGTTGTTGCATCAAAGCGGACACCACTGTTTTGGTTGGTGCTCTTCTTATCTTGGGCGATCGTGTAAAATGTATTCCCATTTATCTGGTACCCTTTGAAAGTCATTATATTCGAAGATGGTAACTGGGACAGCGAGTACAGGTCATTTTGAATATCGCCATCATTCAGGGCACGTTTCTGCAACCAACCGGCAAAAGTCCTCGTTTGTTCGCGTGTAATTCAGTCGTCAGACTTCTCCGGGTGTTTGGACTGTAGAAAATTCTTGTGTTCCTCCATATACGGAGCCACCAAGGCGGAATTCTATAGAACTATGTAGTGTGCTTCAGTGAGAGAATGTCCATCCATACATATTATTTGATGCCCTCCTAGCGTGCCTTTTCCTTCCAGTCTGCCCTTATGCCACGATTCAGGAACACCAATCGGCTTAAGGTCAGGAATAAAGTCAATACAAAACTCAATGACCTCCTCATTTTCATGGCCCTTCGAGATGCTTCCTTCTGGCCTAGCACGGTTATGAACATATTTCTTCAAGACTCCCATGATGCTTTCAAAGGGGAACATATTATGCAGAAATACATGACCCAAAACGTTAATCTCTTCGCAAAGGTGAACTAGGATGTGCGTCATGATGTTGAAGAAGGATGGTGGGAACACCAACTTGAAACTGACAAGACATTGCACCAAATCATTCTGTAACCTTGGTATGATTTCTGGATCGATTACCTTCTGAGAGATTGCATTGAGGAATGCACATAGCTTCACAATGGCTAATCGAACGTTTTCCGGTAGAAGCCTCCTCAGTGCAACCGGAAGGAGTTGCGTCATAATCATGTGGCAGTTATAAGACTTTAGGTTCTGGAACTTTTACTCTGCCATATTTATTGTTCCCTTTATATTCGACGAGAAGCCAGACGGCACCTTCATGCTGAGCAGGCATTCGAAGAAGATTTCCTTCTCTTCTTTGGTAAGAGCGTAGCTGGCCTGACCCTGATGTATGCCGTCTTTTCCGTGCATACATTGTTGGTCCTCCCGTGCCTCTGGTGTATCTTTTGTCTTCCCATACACGCCCAAAAAGCCAAGCAGGGTCACGCAAAGGTTCTTCGTCACGTGCATTACGTCGATTGCGGAGCGGACCTCTAGGTCTTTCCAATATGGCAGGTCCCAAAATATAGATTTCTTCTTCCACATGGGTGCGCGTCCGTCAGCGTCCTTCGAAACAAGTTTTCCGCCAGGACCCTTTCCAAAGATTACCTCCAAATCCTTTACCATATCATGTACATCAGCACCAGTACGGTGGCGAGGCTTCGTCCGGTGATCCGCCTCACCTTTGAAATGCTTGCCTTTCTTTCTTACGGGATGCCTTGTCGGAAGAAATCGACGATGTCCCAGGTACACATTCTTCCTACAACTATCCAAATATATACTGTCGGTATCATTCAAATAGTGCGTGCATCCGCGGTATCCCTTGTTTGTCTATCCAGAAAGGTTACTGAGAGCAGGCCAATAATTGATGGTCATGAACAACAACGCCTTTAGGTCAAATTCTTCTTGTCCGTGCTCATCCCACGCACGTACACCTGTTCCATTCCACAAGTCTAATAGTTCTTCAACTAATGGCCTTAGGTACACATCAATGTCGTTGCCGGGTTGCTTAGGGCCTTGGATGAGCACTGGCATCATAATGAACTTCCGCTTCATGCACAACCAAGGAGGAAGGTTATACAAACATAGAGTCACAGGCCACGTGCTATGGTTGCTGCTCTGCTCCCCAAAAGGATTAATGCTATCTGCGCTTAGACCAAACCATACGTTCCTTGGGTCACCTGCAAACTCCTCCCAGTACTTCCTCTCGATTTTTCTCCACTGCGAACCGTCAGCGGGTACTCTCAACTTTCCGTCTTTCTTACGATCTTCTGCGTGCCACCGCATCACCTTCGCATGCTCTTTGTTTTGGAACAAACGTTTCAACCGTGGTATTATAGGAGCATACCACATCACCTTGGCAGGAATCTTCTTCCTGGGGCGCTCGCCCTCGACATCACCAGGGTCATCGCGACTGATCTTATAACGCAATGCACCGCATACCGGGCAAGCGTTCAAATCCTCGTACTCACCGCGGTAGAGGATGCAGTCATTAAGGCATGCATGTATCTTTTGCACCTCTAACCCTAGAGGGCAGACAGCCTTCTTTGCTTCATACGTACTCTCGGGCAATTCGTTGTCCTTTGGAAGCATATTCTTTATCATTACCAGCAACTTTCCAAATTCCTTGTCAGATACACCATTCTCTGCCTTCCATTGCAGCAATTCAAGTGTGGTGCCCAACTTTTTTTTGCCAGCTTCACAATTCGGGTACAACAATTTCTTGTGATCCTCTAACATGCGCTGCAACTTCGTCCTCTCCAGATCACTTGCGCAGTTTCTCTTTGCATCGGCAATGGCCCGACCTAGATCATCAGCGGGCTCATCTGATGCCTCTTCTTCAGCTTCTTCCCGCATTGCCGGCTCAGCTTCTTCCCCCATTGTTGTATCAGCGTATTCAGGGAACCCATGGCCAGGATAGCCGTCATCGTCCTCTTCTTCTTCATTGTCTTCCATCATAACCCCTATTTCTCCATGCTTGGTCCAAACATTATAGTGGGGCATGAAACCGGACTTAAATAGGTGGATGTGAATGGTTTTTTCTATAGAGTAACTGTGACCATTCTTACAGCCAGCACATGGACAAGGCATAAAACTATCCGCCCGCTTGTTTGCCTCAACAGCCCGCAGAAAAGTATGCACGCCATTAATGAACTCGGGAGATCATCGGTCATCATACATCCATTGTCGGCTCATCTTCATTACACAACACCAAATAGACCAAATTAATACAAGTTCATACATAAAGTTCATATATAAAGTTCATATACAACACTTAATTAAATGCAACATACAAATAACTCTCTAGCTAAAGAATTTAAATGCAACAACAAATGCGATGAAGATCGCAACTAAGGTAACAATTGATCCAACAGCATAATGATACCAAGCCACACTATCAATGGCATATTTTCTAATCTTTCTAATCTTCAACCTCATTTTATCCATCTTGATCTTGTGATCATCGACGACATCGGCAACATGCAACTCCAATTCCATCTTCTCCCCCTCAATTCTTTTCAATTTATCTTTCAAATACTCGTTTTCTCTTTTAACTAAATTTAACCTCTCGACAATAGGGTCGGTTGGAATTTCCGGTTCACATACCTCCTAGATAAAAATATCTATGTCAACTTGATGGGCATAATTTGTCATAAACACGAAATGCAACAACTAGTTTTAAAAGAGAATATACCACATCCGAATCATAACAAGGACGAGGGCCGACGGGGACGGATATCAAAACCATGGCACTATGTATAACAAACAACGTACGGGTAAGATAATTATACGAGTAAATATATATCCAAATCACACAAACATCAATTTGGTAATGTAAAACATTCATGAACAAGAGCCTCACCACAAGGTGGTGCCGGCGATGGGACGGTGCGGTCGATCGACGGTGGTTACGACGGAGATTTAGAAGGCACTAAGTAAACCACACCTACATATGCAAACTAAGTGTTATTTTTGACCTCAAATTGCATATAAATAAAATACTAGCAAATATAATTCCTCCCAAATTAATCACTATACTAAGCATTGCAAGAGCTAATCTAGCAATGAGAGTTGAAAGGACAAAGTTGCTAACCTTTGTGATCATTTGAATGGATGGGGGCCTTCAAATCTTGACAAATTTTGGGCAAAATTTGTGAGGAGCTCGAGGGGAGAAGAGGAAGAACAGAGAGGAGAGGGGAAAGGGGAAGAACAGTGCGAGCTCGGGTGGGCGAAGGGTTTATGTACATCGACCTTTAGTACCGGTTCGTGCCACGAACCGGTACTAAAGGTGCTGGACGGGCCCCAGACTGACAACACCCTGCCACCACCCTCTTTAGTACCGGTTCATGGCACGAACCGGTACTAAAGGTTCGCCACAAACCGGTACTAATGAGGACGACCGGCTAGCCGTTGGAACCGGCACTAATGGACACATTAGTGCCGGCTCGAAACCAAACCGGCATTAATGTGTCTCATATTAGGTCCGTTTTCTACTAGTGTCCCTCTACATGCAAAAGGGTCTTTTGTGGTCTTTTGTTGCCTGATATGTATATCAGATGTCAGTGAAAGCAGGTTCGGATAGGGAAGCGGGATCCTCTGCAAGAGGCAAGTGCTTGGGAAGAAAAAGTATGGTCCGATGTAAAAAGCTGAAAAAGTTGAAGTGAAAAGTAGAGGTGCATATGTATTAAAGTTTCTATTTTCTATTTCTTGATGAGGCCCACTAATAGTAGCTTGCGTTTGGGAGAAAAAATTAATGTAGTTGCCTCAAGCTACTTTTTCTCGTGGGGCATCTGTATCCATGTGTCACCATTGTACATGTCCTAAGGGCATGGCCAACACTCCTACATGGACAGATGCCCCGTAGGTCCATGTAAGTTCGGATGCCAGGTGGAGGCAAAGGTGTAGCCACACATGTGTTAGGTGCATCCTACAGAAGAAGTAGCTGCTCCATGGAGAAAAGAAGGAAAAAGGGACGAGAGAGAACTGAATTGCTAGGTAAGTGTTGTGAAGTTCGTACGTAAAAGATTGGAAAGGAAATGCAAGGAGATAAGAGAGAAGGGTTCCACATTACTGTTTCTTGCATTGAGCAGCGAGCAATCATACGGTGGTTTCACCTCTATTTGTGGATGTGTTAGGGCTGAGGCGGCAGTTTGATGATGCTTCCGTAGTTCATGCCCTAACTCGCAATGGGTGGCGTGCACAGCCCGTGAAGGCAACATCGCGTGAGCTCGACCCCGACATGGCTGGCGTGGCACCCAACCCCTGACATCCAATGAAGTCGCAGATGACGGTTGATGGTGGAGGCCTCGGTGTACGTGCCTTTGATCATGCCTAGGTCACTACTATTTTTGTCATGAATTTGCTTGTGTGTTGCTTTATGCGGTGAGAAGAAGAGGATCAAAGAAAGAAGAAGAGAGAAAGTGAGAGATATTCAGATTCATTTCTCTACTATCGCTGCCTTTTCTGTTGTTGTTTGGCTGTGTTTGCTGCTGTTGAAGATAGAAAGTGGAAGATGTAATGTTACTATATGTGAAAACCCGATTCATGTAATCCATGATACATATGTACAAAGTTGGTTACCCGATGGATCCTTCTCATCATGATGACCTGCAACAACAAATTGGATATGCAAAAGCTATCTAACTACAAAGAAAGCTATCTAACTACGAAACAATCAACTGGTTTCGGTTCCAAAATAGGAATATACAATAATGCAAAAGAAAGAAACACAATCTAGCACTAATAGGGAAAACCCTAGCAGTAGCGCTGGTTTTGTGCTCACTAGTAGCGCGGGTAGGCACGCTACTAATAAGGCGCTATAGCTATTGCTTAGCAGTAACGCGTGCCCGCACGCGCTACTGCTAGGACAAATAGCTGCAGCGTTTGTTCACTCCCACGCTACTGCTAATGTAACTACTGGTAGCGTGTTTTCTCTCCATCGCTACTAGTATTCTTTTTTTATTTTTTTATTTTTAGTGTGTTTATGCGCCATCGTACAAATATTGGTACAATATCAGTTATGAGGTTTACATCATTATGTCCATAACAGTGTGTCAAATGAAGGTGGATTAGGTTCAAATGAAGGCAATATGTGGTGCATGTCAAAAGTATACTACTAATACAAACTTGATCTAGTTTGGACTAGTAGTACTTTCGATGTGCACCACATGTTGCCTCCACTTGAATCTAATCTGCCAGCACAAGCTATTTAATCATCATCATAGTCATTACCATCAACAGTATTTATTTAATCACCAATAACACTAGGTAATAATAATTATCATAGTCATTACCACCAACAGTAGCTATTTTATCATCATAGTAATAGTGTAGTACATCATCATCTTCAAACTCATTTCTAGCTAGCTAATCACTCCCGCTGCTCTCTCTTAGGTAAAATAACATAAAACATGTATAGCTCTCCTCCTTGATCAAGTTGGAGCATGCAGATAAACCTGTCTCCTAATCGTGGGAAGCGCATCTGTTTGATGCCCCCTAGTACTTCTCTGCGCTCCCCTATCACATATTTGGTCCAGTCTTGCACTATTAAGCATCCGTCGCTAATCTTGAATGCACTAAAGTAATCTGTAGGATATCTTGACCGTAAGCTAATAATACTCATGGTACCTTTAGTCTCGATCCCATAAGGCACAACATTCATTGGGAGTCCCTGTTGAAGAACATCGTATGGTAACATACTTAGCAATGAAGTTTAGCTTCAAAAATAATGTATAAAAAAGATACACTGATGACAAATAGTAAAAATCTTACCATCCTTCCTAAATAGATGTGACCGTAGTTCATTACGAACACTATTGGTCGCACGTTTTTTGTACTAACATTTCTAAATGCAGGAAGAAAATTTGTCTTGACAGTATCAAGATCCGCAAGCCATGAAACATAATGACTGAGCTCCTCGCAGTTGAGTTCAGCCCCGGCATAGTATACGGTCCTGTCTACCAAGCGCTGGACATGTTTGCTTGCACCGAAATAAGCTGACAATACAAATTAGTTGTCAACTATTTTTTAATAAACAATATCAAAGACATAAATACGGTTGAGAAACTTACATAATGGTATAACTGGAGGTGTCTGCACATCGACCCAGATGTCGGTATTACCTTCAATATCATCTTCCGGACGAATACCAAAGGTGATAACCATATCAGGCTCAAATGCATAAGTCTTGCATAGTGCTCATCATGTTTTGCATCCAAAATAGGTGTAGTCGTCTGAATTGTATAATTTTACGTTGAAAATATAACCATGCTCGGTTTTCAAGTAAACTTTCTTTACCTCCATAGTACGACTGAAACCTATCTTATCCAATACAAAAACTCTTGCATGGCGGGGGATACGCTAGTAGAATAGTAAAAAAAATTATAAGTTGAAGCAAATGTCATGCTTAATTACGAAAAAAGACTTGTCGTTGTGACTTACTGTGATTGAGGCACAAACTAGCAAGATGCTAATTCGCGCGTGTAGATGGCCCGATCTTTCACGGCGATGCTTGATCAACAGTTCGTTCCCCTGTTCCTCCTCGCAACCTTCAAGATAATTTTCACCCGAGTACGAAAATACACGAATAAAAATAATGACCCCCTTGGGTCAGCACGTAGGCGTCGATGTGATGATCAACTCTCCGTCGCTAGCAAATTTTTACGATAGGAAAATCACAGATGATACACAAGATATGATCGCCCAAAACCTGAACGTTTTACTGTGTTGTTCATAACTCACGAATAAACTAAAACTCATCCCGTACATGGCTGAACCTATTTTTTTATATGCCAAAAACAAGTACCAACTCTAAACCAACCAATTTGGATCCTAATCCTCTCACGTCACGGGCTAACAATAACAATAAAAAACAAATCCTAACTAGACATGGACTCACGTAGTACCATATTAGGTACCTAGGAGTAGCATGTAAGCCTAAACCCCCAAAAAAGAATCCTAACAAATTATTCTGCCTATCACCATTTGACGTGGCGGCGTACGAAATTTGGGCTCCACCAAAGCTGGCGCTGGTTCCTCCTTAATCTCTCGTTTATCTTGTAACGCGGCCGATGCAATTTCCTTTGCCATTTTTGAAAGCCACCTGGATCTCTTGCCATCTTATGTGTATGTGACCTTCCTTGTATCTTTTCTTTAATTAAGCATGGTCGTACACTGCTAGACACCATGTGCATATGACCATGCACTGATGTGCCAATATCTCTTGAATCCAATAAACGTGTCACATAGCTGATCTTTGGTTTACTAATTATATAACTTATTCTCAGTCCGCACAATTGACGTACACGCCCATCATTTCCTTGATGAAATCTGGCCATATGCATGACATTACTTTTTGTAACTTTTTCATGGCTTGACTTTGTAACTGGCTCAGCTTGAGTAGCATCAACCATCAATGGTGTTTTGTACGTATCATACTCCCTTCCTTCAAATGAAACCTTCCTCGGTTTCAAGTCCAAATCCAGCACAACCTTCCTCTCCGGAATTTGCCTCTCTATGGTGATTGCACTGCTCATCATCGGCTTTAGCACATGCTTCCTTCCACCATGCATGAATGTGTGCGTGTTCGACCTCCCGGCATGCACGGCGTCGTGATCGAACTGCCACGGTCTCCCTAATAGCAACTGACAGGCGTCCATCGGCAAGACATCACAATCCACCTTGTCAGTTTAATCTCCGACAGCAAATGTTACACGTACTTTGTGTGTGATTTTTAATTTACCGGAATTGTACAACCACTCCACGTGGTGTGGCCGTGGATGCCGCCACGTGGATAAACCCAAAGCTTGCACTAGATCTTTGCTAATGGCATTGGTAAAGCTGCCACCATCAATTATCATTTTGCAAGCACGATTCTTGATCTTACACTGTGTTTTAAAAACACTCCACCGCTGCCCCTTTGCACCACCATCCTCTTGCACCTTCTCCACCAAAAGATTCAGCCCTTCTACCGGTGCATCGATTTCTTCCTTTATTTCTTCTTGCTCTTCTCTTCTTTTTAGCAAACGACTTTTCCAATCTGAAACAAATACATCTGTTGGCATTGGAGTAAAACAAACTCGTTGGCCCTTCCATGATAGCGAGTAAGTATTTTTCTTGGCATTCCGAACAGCTCCGACGCGCTTGTACCATGGATTTCCAAGTAGCATATGGCATGACACCATGGGCACAGGACAAACATAAAAAAATTCCGCACAACAATATTTTCCCAAGTCAAAAATTAGCAAAATCCGATGCGTAATTTTTATTTCACCTTTGAACCACTTCAGCATGTACGGTCTTTCCAGAGGTGCCATATTCAGTCCCAATTTGTTCACCACCTCGATGCTCACCATGTTAACCGTAGAACCTTCATCGATCGTCAAATTCACACATTGTTCCTTCACGACGCATCGTGTGTGAAAAAGAACAACCTCGCCGATGCCTTCCTCCTCCATCAATACGTTCCTGCTCAACACCTCCATACTCGCCTCCGCTTCAAAGTTCTCGTCCAGCTTGATGCTGAAGCGCCTATCATCATCTAGGAAGATTCCGTCGCACAAGCCGCGCTCGTCTTCACAGTATTTGCAAATACCGAAATCCTTTTCGTCGTCAGACATTTCCTATGTTCATAGTTAAAACATTAATTGAAAATCGATCGAAGACAACTACCAGGATACTCAACATACAAATCCGGGCACTCGATATTTCCTACATATTCTGGCACAAGTCATGCCAAAATTCACGGAAAAATCCGGCATGACCTTTGCTAAAATAGGACATATCGAGCGCCTGAAATTTGCCGGAACGGAAATGAATCAACACTCCGGCAAAACATAGGCCACTCGGAGGTGTAACCCGGCAAACATGACCGACCACTTGGGCAAGCACATATCATATTTGAGCAACACAAGATATACATTTCAAAATATCTTATAGGACTCAAATTAACATGCATTCAATAAGCAAAAGTAAATCATCTCATGCGTCCGTACATCATCAAATATTATCACTAATACATCCCGAATAGTGTCATACATATAACATCACTAATACAACTAAAACCCTAGCATACGACGGGGTATCGGCGCGGGCGATGGACACTCACAGAGAAGGAACCATCACGGGATCATAGCTCCAGTGAGATCCCTGGAGAACCTGCCAGGTATTGGAGAACCTGTGCTCCAACACAAACAAGTAGCAACGAACGTGCGTGTCCTCCTCACTGACACGGTGACGCACCACCTCTGCGGGGTCCTTGAGCCTCTGGACCGTTACTGGCCCACGCGACCGCCACCAAAGAAGGTCCGGGTCAACGACAGGTTGGCTCCTCACCAACCTGCGCCCCCCGGTAGGTAGCGCCTCCCAGTACCACCCCGGCGGAGCCCAGTTCCGGACATGGCCCGTCTGGTCAAGCAGGTGTCGTCCTCCGCCGACTCGACGACGAGGATGCGGGATAGGCATCGTCCACGTCGACGTGGGAAAATTGCTTTAACTAAAAAAATAGCAACAAGTTCTTACTAACGAGTTCTATTAATTCAATTAGGTCTTACTAAAAATAAACTTACTATAAATAAAAATAAACTAGTACCTAATTAGTACCTAGTTCTTACTAACTAATTACTACCTAGGAACTACTGCCCTAATTACCATATAAGTAATTAACTAACTAGCACTAAAAATAGCCTAGGGTTCATACTAACTAGCACTAAATAGTTAGGGTTCATACTAAGAAGAGAAGAGGGATCGGAAGGGGAGAGTGCTTACAGAGGGCGGGGAGAGAGATGGGGTCGGGGGAGACGGCGACACCATGGCGCGGCGAGGCGGGGTCGGGGAGACGGCGACGAGGCGGGGTCGAGGGAGACGGCGGCGAGGCGGGGTCGGGGGAGACAGCGGCGAGGCGGAGGCGACGAGGGGAAGAAGAGAGAGTGGGGAATTGGGGGAGGAAGCAGAGGGGAGGGAATCAGGCCGCGCGGGGGGTTTAGGTGAAAATATCTTTAACAGTAGCGTGGGGAGGCAAAGCGCGCTGCTGCTAAAATCCGTAGTAGTAGCGCTGTTCCTGGAAGGGCGCTACTACTATACCTAGCACGTCGGGAACGGTGTGGCAATTATAGTAGTAGCGCGTTCTGTTCCTGCCGCGCTACTGCTAAGTGGGTAACAGTAGCGCCGTTTTAGCCGACGCGCTACTGCTAAGTAGCAGTAGCGCCTCATTTTAACAAGCGCTACTGGTAACATTCTGTGTATAAGGTTTTCCCCAGTAGTGTAGCTATAGTATATCTGTCCTAGTTTCTCATACCAGACCAATTAGTTTTGAGAGCCAAATTAATCAACCAGCTTTGCGTATTGTATGTAATTCGATATGGATTCTCCATATTCTTGAACGCCGAGTTCAGGACCTTCGTCGACGCATGCCCTGCCAGGGATGGACCGACGATGGTGATGTCGAGCATTACGCCCAACCCAGGTCATGTCTGGGTACTGAATAGCACACGGTTCACGTATGTATGTATGTATGTATGTATGTATGTATGTATGTATGTATGTATGTATGTATGTATGACGCCCCCGATTCAATCGTACACTAATCATACACGTAAATGTGTATGATTAAGATCAGGGACTCACGGGAAGATATCACAACACAACTCTAGACACAATCAAAATAATACAAGCTTTATATTACAAGCCAGGGGCCTCGAGGGCTCGAATACATAGCTCGAAACACAAGAGTCAGCAGAAGCAACAATATCTGAGTACAGACATAAGTTAAACAAGGATGCCTTAAGAAGGCTAGCACAAAAGCAACACGATCGAAGAGGCAAGGCCTCTTGCCTGGGACCTCCTAAACTAACTCCTGATCGTCGGCGATCTTCACGTAGTAGCATCCATCAGCGGTGGCATCTAGCTCCAAGGATCCACTATATGGTTGCATCAACCGGAAAGAAGAAAGAAGGGGGAGGAGGGTAGCAAAGCAACCGTGAGTACTCATCCAAAGTACTCGCATGCATCAGATCTATACTAAGTATGCATTGGTATCAAATGGAAGGGTTGTATCTGTGGACTGAACCGCAGAATGCCAGAATAGAAGGGGGAAGGCCTAGCCTATCGAAGACTAGCATCTTCACGCAGCTCCGAGCATCTTGCAGCATGTAGAAGAGTAAAGAATAGCAGTTTAATATTAACAAGCATGTTGTAGCATTAACGCCCAGAGATCCTCCCTCGACTCCCTGCGAGAAAGCAATCCCAAAGCCACATATTCAAGTATCCATTTGTAGTTGTATGAGATCAGGATATAAGTCTGAACGTCCATTACCGTGGACACGATATTCGAATATATAACTTCCCTGCAGGGGTGCACCACGTTACCCAACACGCTCAATCACTTTGGCCGGACACACCTTTCTGGGGTCAATGCCCGCCCTCAGAAGATCAACACGTCACAGCCCTACCTAGGCTCAGCAGAGAGGTCCCCGCCGGTCTACATCCTAAGTACCCCGGGGTCTTGGGCCCATCGCCCGCAGCACTCCAGGTCATTGCGAGCAGGGTGGATACCAGCACTGCCTCGGATGGCCAGCACGATCCGACCGTGCCGCACTGCTGAACTGGACGTCTGACAAAGCTTCGGCTGATACCACGACGTCGAGGCCCATATCTATTCTCGCGTGGTGGTTAGTGCGTAAAGGCCAGAGGCCAACTCAGAACAAATACCCAAACCATAGTGTATTATTAGCTTGCGGAGACGAGTAGAGACTCGCGATCGAAAGTGACCCCGTCGCCCCGTCTCGTGGACTTACGACAAGGGCCTAGAATGCCCGGCCGTGCCACGTAACCATCTTTCGGGTGCTCTTCGGGCCCGCCCGACTTTCACCAAGGTCTCAAGTAAAGTCAAGGTAACTGTGTGTCCAAACATCAAGGGGAAAACCCGAGGAATCACCCCCGGTGGATTCCACTCAATGTAATCATCAAGGTGAACGTAAGAGGGACCACCATCGAGGTTCACACTTGAGGTGTGGAACGACAGAGCCGTATCAGGAATGGTGAAAGAGGAAATCACCCTCGATGATCACGATCGAATAGCTACATTACAGAATTATCATCAGGAGTGCGTTATGAGGGATCACCCTCGGCACTCGATAGTAGCTCTACAGAGTCGAGCAACAAAAGGGGCATGATGTGATGTGAGGTATCGGGCTCTGGTCGTCAATCATGCTGATCGAGTCATCGGTCACTGATGGATCACTAATCAACCTATACTAAGCAGTTTAGGATAAGCAGGTAGGTAACAATAAGCAGGTACAAAAGCAGGCTATGCATCAGAATAGGAGCAAACAATAACAGTAGCAAAATCTAATGCAAGCATGAGAGTATAGAATGGGCGATATCAGGATGATCAAAGGGGGGCTTGCCTGGTTGCTCAGACAAGAAAGAGGGTCGTCGTCGACGTAGTCAATCACAGGGGCATCAGCAGCGGTCTCGGGGTCTACCGGAGAGAACAAGAGGAAGAGACAGTAAATACACGCAACATATGCATAACAAAGACAATAAGTGGTGCTAGAGGTGATCTAACGTAGCGTTAGGCGATACTAGCGAAGGGGGAAAACATCCGGGAAAGTTTTCCCGGTTCCGGACGTCTGTTAGACAGATGATCCGGAGGGGAAAAGTTCATCGTTTGCTATGCTAGGGACATGTGGCGGACGAATGGGCCGCGCATTCAGATTCGTCTCGTCGTTCTGAGCAACTTTCATGTATAAAACTTTTTCATCCGAGCTACGGATTAGTTTCTATTAATTATTAAAGTTTTAACAATATTCTTAAATTATTATTAAATCTAAAATGGGGTTATTGCATCAGCATGATGTCATCATGACAACAGCAGGGTCAGCAGGTTGACTGAGTCAAACTGGACAATGGGGCCCAATTGTCATTGTCTGCTTAATTAATTAACAGTTAATTAGCTAACTAATCAGACTAATTAGGTTAGGTTAATTAACATGATTAGTTAAATTGATTAATTACTAATTAATTAATTAAGTAATTACTATTTGTTTACACACATTTTTTTTGGGCTGGGCCCCATGTGTAAGTGGCCCATAGGGCCAATCGGGTGTGCGGGCGTGCGGTTATCGGGTGTGGACGCCTGACGGGCACAGCGTCGCCCGAACGGGCGCGCCGGCGACGCGCGGCTGCGGCCGGAGGGGAGGCGCGGCCAGGGGCGGTGCAGGGCCCCTGGGGCGCGCGTCGGAGGCGGGCGACTGCCGGGGTGGGCGCGCACGGCTGCGGTGGCCGTGGCAGGCAGTGGGGCTAGCGAGGCCGGTCGGGACTAGGTGCGGTCAACATGGTCGGGGTGCGGGCGGTGTGGGGGTGCAACGACGACGCGATGAGTAGAGGCAGGGCGCAATCCGGTGCGGCGGGCGCTCGATCAAGCGGCGACGGCCACGGAACCGGCGACGGGGGAGAGAGAGAAGGGCGAACGGGGCTCACAGCGGAGCGTAGGGAGGCGGCAGTGGGCTCGGGGAGGCGGACGGGGAAGCGACGCCGACGAGTTGGTGGTGAGCGTGAGCGGCGACGGTGCTGCGTCGGGGCTCGGGGCGCCGCGGGGGTCGACGACGGGGACAGCGACGTCGCGATGGAGTTGCTGGGGAGGAGGACGGGGATGATCCGGCGAAGTCGGGGAGGCGGTCCGGTGAGGGGGGCTTCGTGCGACGGCGGTTGTCGGGCAACGGGAGAGCGCCGGGGCGCAACAGGGGTTAGCGGGCTCGGGCGCTCTGCCCTGATCTAGATGGGAGGAGGAGAAAGGGATCGTGGAAAGAGAGGAGTGGGGCGAGTGGGGATGGAACCTGCTAGGGTTCGGCTCGTGGTGGGGGTTATGCGGGGAGAGGTGGGCCGGCCGGGGTGGGCTGCCGACTGGGCCGGCCAGTTGGCTAGCTGGGCCGGATGGCCCGGGAGGGTTTCATTTCCCTTTTTTTTTGGTTATCCATTTTAGCTACTGCTCCTATTAAATTATAAAACTAAATGGGTTTTGTTTGATATGAGACTTGTCACATAAATCAATCACATTCTTATTTAGGAGTCACAAAAAGTTTGAGGCCAAAAGGAATTGTCTAACTTTTTAGAAATCAAAAAGGCAAATTTAAATGCTTCTGGACCACTAAATAATTTCCAGGGGCACTTTGGGAACCCAAAAGAGGTTGTTTCCAACATGACAAATATCCAAGGATTATTTGCCACACATTGAACATTTTTATTTGCATGTTTGACAAATTTGAAATTGGACTCTCATTTGAACTTGAATTTGAATTAAAATCTGGATCAAGCGAGGATTAGCAATAGTAATGTGATGACAATGCTCCATTAGCAGAGGATTACTGTAGCTTAATTATCCTGACGAGACAGACCATCATGTATCTTGATGACAACATATGGCTAGCTGGACAATGATGTTCTTTGTCACCGTGCTTGACATCACCAGTTCTGGCCATCGCAAAACAAAGGCACAACCAAGTCAACAAATGCTTCAATTGGTTTAGGGCCAAACACCGACCCACTTGATCCGAAGGAGCAAAATTCTACTCCCTTTGTAAACTAATATGACATTTTTTAGCTGACTAAAGTAGTGAGCTAAAAAGTATTATATTAGTCTGAGGGATTAGTTGGGATTGGTACTCGGAGGATGATGATGGTGGTTTAGGTCCAAACACTAACCCATTTGATTTGAAGGAGCTAGATTCTAGTTAGGATTGTAACTCAGAGGATGATGATGCTTGGGACAAGAAGGAGGTGGTGACACCGCGGATGAAACCGGTGGAGGCGGAGGGCAAGGGATACAGTAGTTCGTCATATCCTCACTCAAAGTACATATTAAAGGATCCTATTTCCAAATGCAACTAAAAGGAGATTAGACACAAAAATGCCCCTAATCCTGATGGGTATGTTAAACTGGAAGGGCATGTGCGCTTCAGGGAGATTCTTGATATGTAATTATACATGGACAAAAGGTACTGATTTCTAATGCCTTTTGAATTCTATGTAATAAAAGTGGTTTGGTCTTCAATTGATTTGCCTCTCACTCATTTATCCATGCAACTACTCGAGCTAAGATCTCTTGAAATACCCAAAAATTAATGGCCTCAATCCGTTCCCTTTGCTTATATTTTTATTATTTATTTATAGAAATCAGTTTTTTTATCCTAGTGTTTAATTGGAAACTGTTGTACATATGCTTTTAGGCATGAAGAGTTGGAGGAGTGTCTTGGCGGTGCTGATTTGCTTAGAGAAATGGATGTCCATGGCCATGTTGTATATATTAATTTACAGAGAGAGTATTTTTATATTAAACTTTTATACCTATTATAAAGTAACTGTAACACATTAGAATTTTACTTAGTGATTATAGTTAACCCCATAACAAGGTTTATAAATAAAATTATAGTATTATTTGTTATACATTTGTAATGTGTATAATTGTAAATTTTTGTTGTACTAAATTTAAATTGTAAAACGTAACAAACAATCTTTTTCTAGCTAACTTTTCTCAATATTTTTCTAATATTGGATAAACTATATAGTGTATGCACATATATTTGTGTATCTATGTGTGTGCTTATACATTTTCTTAATATTATTCATTATCATGATAGAGATTTCTAAATCATAGACACCAAAAATATCTTAATAGTAGTCTCTAGTGTATATTAGGTAAATATATTCATAGAAACTTCTACGCATGGCAATTGTGATTTGCAAGTGGGGTTTAGTAGTAGGTTACAACATGTGCATGATTTGTACTTCTATTTAAATTTGCACTATTAAATAATCATCAAATAACATAAAAGTTGTCGGTTGTACTTTCGCATATGATTCGATTATATGACATGCTTTTCTAGATTCACTTGATTTGATTTGGTGCATATGAGATATCCTCTGATTTGTAAAATGAAAACTTGTGCACTCATGTCCATCATCAAGAGAGACTCGCAATGTAATTAAACTCAATTTCCTAAGGGCCTGTTCGCTTCAAAGGATTTGTAGACTTTCCAAAGGAATGTTCATTCCATAGTTTTCAGTTCCTTCACTGGCGTTCGGATCAAGGGAATCAGCTACAGCGTTCCTATGGAAAAGTTCGTAAACAGTGGTCATTTTACAGGAATCTAAACATCTGGTCTGAACCAATTTTTGGGCGGAGGCCCGAGGCAAGCCAACTCGCAAGCCAAATAAAATATTCCTTTCGCATGGGTGGGAGAGAAGCAATACCAGCATGCAGCGGTTAGAACACTTGGTGCCTGAATAAAATACTCAATACTGTTGCATCAGTAGTACGGCTCCTTTGCTCATACCTCTAGACAATTTCCTGTGAACCGAACACCCTTTATTCTTCTATTTTGCGAACTGCAGGAATGTACTGTACAGCCAACCGCATTCCTATACTTTTTTACATCCCTTTGTTTTTCTTACCTGTGTATCGAACGGGGCCTTAGTGTGTGATGTGAACTTGCGCTTCTACAAGTTGAGGCTATCTTTTAGGTGTTTCTTAATCTTTGGGGTGTAATGTATAATCTTATAATGGTTACTGGTACAATTTGTATCTGGGGCCCTCACCTCTCGAGGGCGATGGCAGCTTTTGCGCATGCTATGGGCCAGCCCTCTCAATCATTCATGTAGGGGAAATATGCGACTGAGCCATCATGTAGGTACGCTCGCTATCCTGTCATTGTAATTGCTATGTTGGACTTCGTGTACGAACAAAATTGTGTCAGTGACTACTTCTCCACATAGCACAGTGTAGCACCACGTGAGCCGAACCACACTCACAAGTTACTACCGTGCACCAAAGTTTTCAGGCCTACAGGAGAAAGGCAACATGTTGTTATTTGTTGTTCCTAAACTCTGTACTCTTTTTGGGATCATTTATGCGAATAGAATCCCAGGACAACATATCATTACAATTTGTGATGTTAGAGGATGGTGATCAAGCACTATCAAGGGTTCATATTTGAATCTTTTTGGGTTAATTTGTCTAGGTTTAGATTTGTGACCAGGATGTGCCTTCCATGACGCCTTTAAAATCCTACACACCATGCTTTCTTGCTCGGTGGAGTAGAGGTCACATATCAGATCTGCGACTACATGAGGCTATTGTGAATGACATCATTTTCCATGTAGACGTGTAATAAGAAGAGAGGGTATTGCCTGACACCAAGCTGAATCTAAGGCGTTTGTTGAAGGCTAGATTTCTTGGGTTAGTTGCCATTCATAGAGTGACATGGATACAGAAATCTAGATTGACTACAATCAGAGTTAGCAATGCAAATACGAGACCTTTTCACCTGCAAATCGGAGACATTATATTGAAAGAATCACATTCCAACCCTGAAGAAACAATGCGGAACATAGACCCATATTCATGACGAGAAGGTTGGTATCTTGTTGCACCATTTCAAGGGCCTAATGGGGGTGCCTTTTAATGGCACATGCAAGCTTAACTGGGAATTTTTGCAACCACCAAACCATGACCTGCAACACCTTGATGCTAACTTCTCCATGGATGAGCTTTAGGAGGTGATTGATTTGATGCGGTTCGAGAAGGTACCTGAACCTGGTGCTTCATCTCTAATTGACACGTGTAAACACATAAGCTTTGGATTTTCTGTTTTTTTACTGTCTTTGTTGAGAAATTACATTGAGATGTCTTAAAACTACGGTGGTCAGTTTCACTTCCAGAAATATTTCATCCCGGGTCCCACACTCACCTCTTATCTTGCCTTTTTTTTTCTTTCTCTTACCCCGTTTTGGTTTTCATCCAAAAAATTCCCAACCCTGCTGCACCTCCTCCTCTCCACTTCATCCCCACCGTTCCGCCTCTCCTCCTCTACCTTCGGTCCTTGGCTCCGATGGGGTAGGCCACCTTCGTCTCTAGTGCGGCCCTAGGAAGCACCTCCTTTCCCAACCCTAGCTATCTTGATCTCCAGCGCGGCGTCGGCCATTGAGGCGGGCCATGCGCCGCCAAGCGAGCCGCAACACCTCTACACATGTGCCCTCGCAAGTGACCCCCCCGCCCCCTGTCGGGGATATACCCCGCGGTGTAAACCAGCCGGAAGTTTAACCCGGCCAGACTGGACGACTCACTGGTAACACGCCCGGAGCTTGGCGGTTCACGGGATACCCGCCCGATCTTGGCGGTTCATTAGTAACCCGGTGGGCGGGTTAGATGGATGACGAGGCCCAAGGCCCAGAAGGCCGGTTCACGTTTAATGGTGGGCCGGTTTATGAGGAAAACATAAGGACTATTCTTCTACAAAGGAAGCAAGACTAGGACTCCACTTGTAATAGAGTAATCCTAATCTAACTAGGACTAGTCATGTAAACCGCCCCTTCAACATATATAAGGAGGGGCAGGGCTCCCCAAAGAGGGACGAGTTAGAAGCTACAAGCAAGAAGCAATAATCTCTAGGGCTAGACACAAAGAGGAGAGCCGGTTTACGGCGACTCCCTCGTGATGATAATGAGATCTAGCCTCAAACAGCATGTAGGGTTTTTATCGGATGATGTTTCCCGGGGCCCGAAGCTGTCTAAATCCCTGTCTTGTGTTGCGTCTCTCGATTCCGCTCAACCCCTCTCAAGCTACCACATAGATGCGTTGGCCTCGCGACTAAGTCCTGACACTAAGGACATCTGCCGTGACAAATCCACGACAGTTGGCGCCCACCGTGGGGCTCGCGCACGGTGGTGTTATGTTCTTGGAGGGATCTTTCTCAAGGGTCGAGAAATTCGCAATTTCAGGAGGAGGAGTTCCCGTTTAGAAGGATCTACGTCAGTTTCAGATTCGCCAGTCTGGATTGGCAATATACGAGATTTGAGAAGCTAGGGTTCGGCGTCCTGTGTGCCGCCACCAACGCGGCGTGGAGAACAAAAGCCAGATCGATAAGGGAAGCCGAGACCGACAAATTTTAATACTGATTCAACTCGTACGTGGAGATTGATCAGAAGCGACCCGCTGAACCGTTGTTCTGGCACGTACTGTCTTCAAGGCCCGAGGAAGCCAACACTACTATTATGTGATTTCCAATCGATCTCGGCAACTAGCACTCACGGGATATTACAAGGTTTTAATGCTGCTGCTATGTCACATCAAGCCATCAATCAACCGGATCAAGTACTACAGGGATACTACTTTCTCACGTGAGGCTGTACTAGATATAATCGCTAAAGTCCAGATTTTTTGTTCTGTGTTCGACTGCTGGTCCGGTTTCGCTTTCCTCTGCCTTGGCCGTCCTCGAGTATGCCCGCGGCTCGCACGAGTTGCTGGTTTCTGTGCCTCGCTGTTGCCACAGCCGGCTGCGTCTCTCTCCACCAGGCGTTTACAGCACGTTTCGCGCGTCTCCTGATCACGTTGAGCCGGCCTCCGGCTCTGCCCGCTTCCCAATAGCCACTGCGCACACAGAAGAGGAGAAGTGACCGGGCGCTCGGGTGAAGAGCTGTTTGTCAAAAAAAAAAAAAACCAGTGCAGAAGTTGTTAACCCCCGGTTTGGCCTGGCCTCTAAATTATTGCTCTGCAAATTAATTCTATTAAGAATTTTATTATCCGTTGTGCAATCTTGTGTACGCAGGTTCAGGACATTTATTATTTTCTATGGGCAAGCCGGCTTGCCCCGTTTCACGCCGGCTTACAAATGCCATGCTAGACGTCCACATTTACATCGGCTTACAGCACCACGTTTAAATTGCCGCGCTGAGTACCACGTTCATCCGTCCATCAGCCCACACCATCGAGGTCATTGACGCTCCATCTGACATGCTGCCCCACAACAGCGAGGAAGGCGACGAGCGCGCACGTATTCTGGTATGTTGGCCTCTGCACCGTACGGCATGAGGACGTCGTCGAGCTCAAGGACGATGCAGGTTGGGTGTATCCAGTGGCGGAGCCAGCTATCTGGCAAGGCCTGACAGTTGCCACACCTAAATTTGAACCAAATGTACTAGTACACCTACGTGCTGGATATGGACCTGGTACTACAAGTACGTAGCTGGTGGGGTTGATGTAAAACTCCGGCGAACAGAGCACGAGTACATGCATGCTAATAGAATATGGTACTTAAATTTGGATTTTAGTTGTATTTGCAAAATACAAGTATTATTATTTATCTAATATTCTAGACAGTTTTTGGTCAGTTGCATTTTACATACTTTTCTCCTTCATAAGCTCCGCCACACCTGAAAATTATTTCTGCATTCGCCACTGCGTGCTGGTGGTGGTGGTGGTTCTCTTCCCGCAATCAAAGTCGGCGGCGCCTATTTCTGACCAGCAGATGACAGTGGACAAGCTCGCAACCATGTCGTGCTCTGGCTTCACGCTGCTCTTCCCCACCTTTCACGATGCCACCGTTAGCATCGACTTCGGTTGGGCCCTTACGTCGCCTAGCTTCCACTAGCTTCTACCATGATCGTTTACCCGACAGCGTGAAACGTCTTCAGTACGAACTGGAAGGTGTTCTTCGGATGCAATGGTATCAGGCTGTTCTCGCGAACAAATAGTTCCCAAGAAGGTGATTTAGGGACCATTTTGATTTGATTTTTTTTACATAGTATCAATTCTTTGTGTTAATTCAAACTAAATGGATATTAGTAATTAACTATGATAGTTCATGCAGTAGCCACAAGAACTTACTGGAACCTGACTTGTGTCTTCTCATCTTATTTTTACGAGTTATTTGTAGCAGATATAAGTAGAAACATTCAGTCGAACTGAAGTGACCAGTCACAAATAATATCCTGACAACCTTTGGTTTCAGGTGACGACCCTTCTTTTTCCAGCCATCCGCTGGTATCATTTTGGTTTTTGTTTGTGTATTAAACTCAAATAATATTTTTAAAAGATTTTCTTTACTGCTTATACCGTATCAAATATATGGAAAGAAAGTTCATATGCTCAGCAGCTATTCAAATCGTTTGCCACATTTGACTTTGCCCGTCATTTTATTTGGTTGAGAATACCTTGGGCATATCTTGCTTCGTTCACAAATACAAATTTCCATCTTTTGCAGGAGGCGGTACTATCGATATAATGTGATCTTTAAAATGTGTACTCAAGCATTTTCTTTCGGTTCGAAGGAAGCTTCATTCTGTACAACTTTTGGTTGTACCAGACGATTTTTAAACTGTGATTATTTTGTTAGGAACAGCTTTGACCAGAACATTTAAGATATAAAGCTAATTTTTTGTAACCATGGGTGAACTGTTTTTGGTATCTTTCGTATTTATCTATGTTAAATTGGCTTGCACATTACCAACTGCCAGCTCGCGTACCCACTACCGTCTTTTTTTTCATAAAAAACAACACAACCATGCATTCTCGTCTTCCACCTGCTAGTAGTCGTCCTTAAGATATGGAGGCTACACTACTCTTTCTCTGGAGCGTCTGCCAAAATTATGTAAACAGAGGGACGACAAAATCTGCTAGAGTTCGGGTTTACCCCTCTAGCCTTTATATTGGCAGTTATTATGAAGGGAATGCACTAGAGTTGTGGAAGTGCATCTCCATAATTAGCAGATTTAGCTGCGGCCACTTTCTCTAAGACCCGATGAACTAGCAGCCCCACAAGGACGACGACAACATGGGCTCGGGGTGACGACACTAGGAGGTGAGGGAGAGTCTGTGGCGAAGACCATGCATGTGTTCAGTGGCGGAGCTATGTACAACTCAGGGCAGGGGGAGGGGGGCTATAGCCCCAGGCTTGGACCAAATTATGAAGAAATTGTTCGGAGGAAGGCTTATGTGAGTATTTTTTTTTAGCATTTTGCATTGCACCTATCAGTCCGACAACGGTTGCGTGGGTGCCCCAGCGAAGAGGATGATCCACATTGGGCCACTGCAAGTCCCAGAGAAGATAACGATCGACGCCGGGTGGACGGACCAGTGAAGGATGTCATCACGGCATCGGAGGAGAAGAAGCCGTGGTGTATCAACAGTAGGTAAGTAGAGAATTTACAATGCAGTTAGTCTCCTACCGAAAGAAATGCCTGATATCGTCTAAGAAAATTCAGAGAAAATTCAGAGAAATGGTAAGAATTAACAATGTTTTTGTTCTCTCCTAATATTTCTGTCTAACACAAATAATCTTCAAAATGGAATACTACCTACATGATTGATCCGCATGCGTTCTGCTGAAGTACAATCTTTGTAACCCAGATTCCCTCTACATGCAAAAGGGTCTTTTTGCGGTCTTTTGTTGCCTGACATGTATAATTACTTTATAACATCGTCATCATGTGCGCACCTAGCTAAGCAATTTAGGATAGTGAAACTATGCCTAAACCCAGCCGTCTCACAGCCTAGCAGTTTATGGTCGTCCGTTCGTGTGATATGGTCGATTTGAGCCGCTAAATCTGCTGCCAATTCCAGGGAGCTCCTATACGCCGCTCTCTGCGGCAAACAGCTGCAGTTTCGCATAGGAAGGTCTCTTCCTGGGCCGGCCCATGAACAAAACAAATCGGTAGCGAGCACGAAAAAGAAAGACACAACACGACGGGATCGAACACAGGATCGCACGCAACTTACCACACGCTCTAACCGGTTGAGCTACGGAAGGTTATTGAACAAGAAGCATCGTAAATGTATTAGAAACAACATCCAGCACAGATGCAACATATATATATAATTTCGAAAGAATTTTCTTTAAGAAAAACTGAGTTGCTTACTAACACAAAATTTCGAAAACTGAAACATTTTCAAAAACAGGAAATTTTTCTGAATTTCTGAATGAATTTGGAAAAAAGGAACATTTCTTAAATTCCTGAACAAATTTTAATTTGTGAACAAAATTGGAAACCTGCACATTTGTTGAATTTGTGAACATGTTTAGAAACAGAGGAACAATTTTTTAGAATTCCCACTTTATTTGAATTTTAGAAAAAACATGAAATTTTTTAAAGGAGAACAAATTTGAATTGTGAACAAAACTTTTTGTAAACATAAATATTTTCAAAAACATGAACTTTTTTAGAATATAGAACAAACTTTTGAAATGGAAACAATTATGAAAATTACGAACAAATTTTGAATTTTTAGAACAAAATTCGAAATAGAGAACAATTTTGAAAATCCCAAACAAATGTGAAATGCGAACAATTTTTTAATACATGAACAAAAATTTGAAAAAATAAGAACATTTTTCGAAATTTGTGAATTTTGTTTTCGAAAACAGGAACATTTTTTGAAATCCATGTCATTATTTGAACTTTTTTCAAATTGGAACAATTTTTTTGAAACTGGGAACATTTTTTGAATTTGTGACCAAATTTTGTAAAACAGGAACATTTTTTAAATTTGTGAACAAAATCTGAAAAATAGGATCAGTTTTTGAAATTCGGTAACAAAATTTGAAAATAAACATAAAAAGAAAAAAGGAAAAGAAAAAAGGAAGAAACAGAAAAAAGAAAAGGAACAGAAAAAAGAAAAGAAAAGAAAAAAAGAAAAAGAAGAGAAATAAAAAGTAAAAAGAAAAAAGAAAAAGAAACTGAAAAAAAGCCGGTTCAGGAACCTTCTAGAAGGTTCCCAAAACCGGAAAAAAACCGGCTGAAAACATCATAGTTCCCAAACCCGGTGTATGCTGAAACGGGCCAGCCCACTCGGTCGCTGGTAGCACCTCCTCCTGTGCGAAGCATCGACACTTTTTTAAAGCACGAACATTTTTTGAATCTTGAGAACAAATTTTGAAACAGAGAACAATTTTGAAAATTCCCAAACAAATTGGGAAGCAAGAACAGTTCTGTAAAGCACGGACATTTTTTGAATCTAGAGAACAAAATTAGAAACGGAGAACAATTTTGAAAAATCCAAACAAATCATTCGTGCTTTTCTAAAAATCCAAACAAATTGTGAAATGGAGAACAATTTTTAAAATAACGAACAAATTTTGAACTTTTAGAATAAATTGTAAAATGTAGAACAATTTTGAAAATCCCAAAAAAATTTGAAATGTGCACATTTTTTAATACATGAACAAAAATTTGAAAAAGAAGAACATTTTTTGAAATTTGTGAACAATTTTTGAATACAGGCATTTTTTGAAATCCATGCCATTGCTTTCAAATTTCACAAAAAATGAATAAAAATAATTCGAACAAATTTTGAAAAAACAGGAACATTTTCTAAAAATTCGAAACAAAAATTTGAAAGCAGAAACATTTTTTGAATTTGTGAACAAATTTTGTAAAATGGGAACATTTTTTAAATTTGTGAACAAATTTTGTAAACTGGGAATATATTTTGAATTTGTGAACAAAATCTGAAAACAGGGAAAAAATTGAAATTCGCATTTTTTTTTGAAAATAAACTTGAAAACAAAAAAATAACCTTGAAAAAGAAAAAAGAAACAGTAAACGAAAAAAGAAAATAAAAAAGAAAGAAGAAAAAGAAACAGAAACAGAAACCGAAAAATCAAAAAAAGAAACAGAAAAACCGATAAAAACCGGTTCAGGGAACCTTCTGGAAGGTTCCCAAAACCGGCTGAAGTAGGTGCACTGTCTACGCAAAAGTGGGCCGGCCCATCTCGTCGCTGCTCGGTCGTTCGCCTGTGCGAAGCGCCGTTAGTTTGACGCAGAGAGCGTCAAATAGGAAATTCCCCAATTCCACGCTCCACCGCAATTTCCTTGGCCCAACCGTCCTAAATGGGCTCTACCCTAGAAGAAAAAAAATGAATATCTGTGGTGCACTGGGCTTTTGCCTGGGGCCATTTAGCTAATCCCAAGCGGAAGAAGCCCTACAAAGCCGGGCATAACCTCGCTACACCGAGAACGAGGGCAGTCTGGCTTGAAAGAGGCGAAAGATGCGCTGGCCCAGGCGCGCGGGAGGCCACAACCTCGTTATTTTTTTGTTTTTTTTCCACCAATTTATTTTTATTTTTGTTTTTTATTCCTTATTTACTTTTGTTTATAGTTCAAAGTGCTATAAGTAAATGCAGTACAAAAAATAATTTACGTAAATACATTTGAAAAAAATGTTAGCCAAGCATTCGAAAAATGTTTCTCGTGTATAAAAAATGTATAAAGATAAATACAAATGTGTATGGAAAGAGTTGATGATATATTTTAAAAATTTCTAGTTAAACATTTGAAAAAATCCTTGTATTTTAAAAATGTTAATCAAGCATTTGAAAAATGTTAAATGTGCATAGAAAAATATGACCATGTATTCAAAAAATGTTGCACATGTATTAAAAAAATGTTAAAATTATATTTGAAAATATTTAATGTGTATAGAGAAATGTTGAGCATATATTAAAAATTGTTAATATTATCTTTACAAAAAGTTAATGAGAGAGTTGAAAATGATAATTGTGTATAGAAAAAAATGTTGATTATGTATTAAAAAACTAATCTTGTATTTGAAAAATGTTATTAAAGTTTTTAGAA
>NC_041383.1:796783938-796808318 GCF_002162155.2 Triticum dicoccoides | reverse complement strand
TGTATTAAAAAATGTTGAACATGTATTAAAAAAGTGATTATGTATTTTTTAAAAATTAATCTTTTATTTGAGAAAAATTATACTTTTCTAGAAAATATGGAAAATGTGTATGAAAAAATGTTTACTATGTATTAAAAAATGTTAATCTTGTATTAAAAAAATGTTAAATGTGTAGTAGAGAAAGTATTAGATATATACCAAAAAGTGTAAAAACTGTATGGAAAAAAGTAGAAATACGAAATAGGATTTTCAGAAAATGTTAATCATGTATTTCAAAATGTTTAACATGTATATAAAAATGTTTTTAATGTATACAAAAAATGTTGAATATGTACTGAAAAGAGTGAACGTGTGTTGAACAAAAAATTAAACCGATGAAAATAAAAAACGAAACAAACATAATTGAAAGTAACAAAGAAAACGAAAGATTAGCCAAGAATGGATGAAAAATGGAAGAAACAATAGAAAACTCACATTTAATGGAAAGAAAAAAACCCTGAGAAAACTGGTGAAGAAAAATGGAAAAGAAAGAAAAAACCAAACCAAAAAACCAAAGAAAACCAAAGAAAAAAAGAAAAGAAAAACCAATAAAAACCAATAAAAACTGGTGAAAAACAATAAAACCGGAGAGAAACAAAGAAAACCATTTCTTCAGTGAGCCGAGCATACATCTCGTTATACGTGAGATACAAAGTGTACGAAGCCCCCGGCGCCATGGAGAATCAAGCAGGCCATCATGCTCCACTAGCGTTGACCTCGAGCAGAAGCTCCCCTCCCCAGACATGAACCTCTAATTAATGGCGGTGTCGGCATGTCTAGCCATATCGTCCCCGGCGCACCGACGGATTCAGCATCCCCATGTGCGAAGTCGTCCAAGATGGTCGTCGCATAGCCATGCCCTGCGTACATGTACAACTTGCCTTTCCCCATTTTTTAGGACAGTATAACCGCACCTAATCCGAGCACCATTTTAGGACAGTATAACCACACCTAATGGAGGAAGCCCTCCCACCGGCAAGAGCCGAGGTCCGCCATGCCTCCATGGCACTAAGGCCACCGGAGACAAGGCGGATCACCGGCGGCGCCGGCGGGAGGCGAGAAGATCCTCGTCGTGCGAGGAGTTTCTCGTGAGGAGGAGAGGTAGATGCGATCTCTGCATATAGTTCAAAAAACTTAAAATCACTTAAGAAAAATTAAAAACCAGATATTTGGAAAAAAAAATTGAGCATCACCTTCACGGTCTGCGTGATCTCCTGGTCGAGTGAAACTATAATGGATATGAAATCGGCGGTCTCCAGGCAAGAGCCGTTGGGGTAGTACTTGAGAACCCACCGGTATCCGTCGATCGTCAGGGGGGCTGACTCGATGCTCTCGTCGGTGGGGATGCGCTTGGTGTCCGAGTATCCGTCGATCGTGAGGGAGTAGCACTTGAAACAGTTCTTCAGCTAGAAATGAAGAGCAGATAGCGAACTGGTTAATCTAATTGCATTTGCGTTGCTGATGAGGTCCAAAAATTCGTCTTCTACAGGGAGATGGATCACCATTAGCACATGCGACGAGTTCATCACTAATCAGTACAAAAATGGCATCAATTAATAAATAGCAGCCCAGCACTGATGAAATGCAACAAATTAACGTCGTCAACCTTCATGAGGCCACTGACCGATTGGCGTACGAACATGGGTCAGGATCATTAACTATAGCACCGCCATTATGTTGATTTCATGCCAAAGAAGATGCATGTTTGCGAATAGGATGGTCTATAAATTATAGGATAACTGGATAAGGGCTTGAACAAGGCAGGCTAAAAAACCAAGGAATTTGTACCCATAAGTTTGAACTTTATCTGAAAATTATTGATTTTCTCAAATATACTTTAGTATTGTTGCCTTGATTATGGAAATTTAGGGAATGTCTCGTTATAGATTTTTCTGCATTCCCATATAACACAAATCATTATCTTGTACGATGATGATGATGATGACATCGCTGACACCACCACCACCACCACCACCACCATCATCGTCGTCATAATGTATTTCATTAAAGCTTTATATGTTTTTTTTGCGGGTGAAAGCTTTATATGTTGCTCTCAAGGAAAAGGCTACCCAAAAAAAGAGTTCACAAGGAAAAAGTTGTTCACATGGTAATTAGTAATTCACAACTTCCTTTTTCACTAGTTGCTGAGGAACAACAATGCTTGGTCTTAGAAAAGTGCTAACATGTTCGTAGACGGCACACGATGGTCCAAGCGAAAGCTACATAGCCCAATTCTACCCGCGAGGTCGTTTGGCGCCCATGTAATATCGGTGCATGTGTCGGTGCAAGGATCATAGATCTGAAGCATCAACAATCGTTTATTCCTGAGAGAGCACTGTAGGAGCAACTTTCGGTCCTGCATCACCCTGAGCGGCATATAACGGCATGTGGATGGGGCCATTAGGATCGTGTAGGCCTTGATCCAACTTCTCTTATCAGAACTGTCCAGGATCCATATATTGGTGAATGGGTTGCCCGGTAGTTTGGCTGTGTTCATGTCCTCGCACACGGACTGCACCATGCACAAGGCGCCATTGAGCTCTGCTATGCGGATTGCGAGTGTGTCCCTCCACTTCTTCTCGCCGTATAATTTCTGTGGCCCTTGGATCACCTCGGGCAACCATTGCTCACTCTCGAGGTCGAAGCAGTGCAGCGTGTCGTCGTTTTGGTGTTTTGCCTCCTCCAAAACGTAGAGGACGCCATCGACGGTGACAGGAGAGCCTCGCTGGGAGCGGAAGCGAATCGGCGGCCTCTGCGCTTGCCTCCACCCTCTGTTGTCCCCCAAAGTGAAGACCTCACAGCTGCCATCGGCGACGAGGCGGATGAGCTTGTACTCACCGGACAAGGCGGCGCGGCCGAAGCCAAAGATGTTGTAGTAGCGCGTGGCGACGAAAGGGACCGCGCCGTGCTTGACCACCACCTCCAATTGTGGGCACCTCAGGAGCACCTCCCCGGTGGCTGGATCGACGACTTGGGCGCCATCGCAGGAAGCGCCGTTGACGCAGACGAGGTCGTCGACGCTGGTGTTACACATCATCCCGAATCCACCGGCGCCCTTGATGACCCTCACGACGTGTCAGTCCACGTCCAGGAGACGCATGTCACGGCCTCCGGCGGGCTCTTCCTCCTGGAAGGATCCTGAGTCGACGAGGAGCGGGCCGTGGCGGCGCCTGTGCACGGCGGCGAAGACCGGGTTGTTGGAGAGGAGGTCCAGCCAGCCCTTGGACACGCATCGGAACCGGCAGACAGACTTAACCGGTGTCCTGGAGAGGATGTCGAAGATGGCGTGGTACGGTAACGAGGCTGCAGGTGGAACACTCATGTCGCCGCCGCCTTTGCGGTCGCTGATCTTGTTAGATGCGCCGCCGCCGTGCGCGTATGGTGTATCGATATATTCTTTTGTTTTTTGTTTTTGCTCGGTTGGCGTTGTGTATATGGTAGCCGGCCGGTGTCATGTGTGTGTATATATATGTAGTATATATGTGCATCCGATGAGGACTCCAACTGAGCCAAGCAAAAAGAAGAGGACTCCATCTGAGAACGTTGTACGTACGCTTTCAGTTGTAGTTGGAACCGAATAATTCCGGGCGGCTGGGAAACTTTTAACGTGACCAAGATAGGGATCAATCGACACAGTACGACGAGATCGATCGAGGTCCTCGATCAGGGAGGAGGGAGGGATACCATACCAGGAGAAGATTATGGCGGCGTACCACACCAAGTTGAGGGAGGAGCATTGGTACCCTAACCTGAACGAGTCTGACCGAGAGGCCAACGACGCCGGGTACCACCGGGTATATTGGAATTACGGCTGGGCCTCGGAAGAGGATCGCTTCGAGGACACCAGTGAGCTTCTTCATCTTCTATTTGCTTCTTCCTAGCTCCTCAAAAAGAGACAGCATGTTATTTTCCTAAAAAAGAAGGGTACTCTAGCTAGTTTGAGTACATACTAATTTGCTCCCATCGATGCAGCAACTATTCCTCCCATGCATTGACAGGTCCTCTCCGTGCTATCATGGCATGTCTCGATCCTGGGACCTTCGAGGTCATGCTCAAAGTTAAGGGCACCACTGAGGCTGAGGATAGAGACCTAAGTTTCTTTTACCTACAGTTCAGAAATACCGGGTTATTGCTGATGATGGCCTCATCAAGCTTACACGGCGTGTCGTCTCTGTCAAACTCAAAGGAGGAAAGCTCAGAGTCTCCATCTCGATACGACGTGGACAAATTACTACAAGGGACGACATAGTTTTCACGCCAAAGAAGGCCGGTAGAAGTTGTGGTCTTCTCGGTTTTGGCGCCTACAAGTTACAAGTCACCGTCTCCTGGCCCCTCTTCTCATTTTAGTTTTGGCTAATCTAGCATGAAAAATGCTTTGCTAAAAGTGGTTTTGCTTACCCTTGATGCTCGATGTAGTGACTAGCTATCATTTATCAACACTAGTAGAAAAAGGGTCATACGTGAAGCCCAACAGTGCCGGTTTGAATTTCAGCCAGCACTAATGTGTACAATAGCACCGGTTCGTGGCGGCGATCAATAGCACCGGTTCGTGGCGAACCTTTAGTATCGGTTCATGCCACGAACCGGTACTAAAGGGGATGTGTCAGCCTGCGGTCAGGCTATGGCCCCACCATCACCATTTAGTGCCGGTTCGTACCATGAACCGGTACTAATGAGGTTATGGCAAGCTGTTTTTAGTCCCACCTCGCTCCCCTAACAAGCCTTTTACCACCTTAAATATGTCATTTCTCAAACTATCACAAGCACTTGGTCTTCATTGAACTCTATGTGTAGAATTTGTGGCCGCAATATGAGTCTTCATCGGTTTATAAATCGTTGATGACTCATATTGACAATTCAGATTGTACACACAAAGATCATTGATGATCAAAGTATTTTTGATGTTATAAGATCATATTGACAGTTTAGACTCTAAAGAAATATAAGATCGTGATGTAAATGCTCTTATATTTTTTGCGTTCAGTATGCACCATTCAAAGCGACGCCATCAACTTTCAACCATTTCTGCCTTCATTTGCTATTTTTCATGCATTCAATGATTTGTTTTGAGAACTAAATGACCTGAAAATTGAAAAGCACTACAAATGAACTCTGAAAAAGTTGAAACTTGACATGGTATCATCATTTCACCCACATAGATTGTTCAAAAAAGTAGAGAGGGTTACGGCAAAAACTGGATGCACTTCGTTTACAAACTGGACAATATCTTTCGAAGTATTCAGGTTTCTGACGAAATTAAACTCATCTGTTACAAAGGCATTTCATTTTTTTAAACTTATTACAACTCCAGACTTTTTGTGCGTTCAGTATGCACCATTCAAAGCGACGCCATCAACTTTCAACCATTTCTGCCTTCATTTGCTATTTTTCATGCATTCAATGATTTGTTTTGAGAACTAAATGACCTGAAAATTGAAAAGCACTACAAATGAACTCTGAAAAAGTTAAAACTTGGCATGGTATCATCATTTCACCCACATAGATTGTTCAAAAAAGTAGAGAGGGTTACGGCAAAAACTGGATGCACTTCGTTTACAAACTGGACAATCTCTTTCGAAGTATTCAGGTTTCTGACGAAATTAAACTCATCTGTTACAAAGACATTTCATTTTTTTAAACTTATTACAACTCCAGACTTTTTGTGCATTCAGTATGCATCATTCAAAGCGACGCCATCAACTTTCAACCATTTCAACCATTATTTATTTTCTGTTTTCTATATATAATGTTTAGATGAATTAGAACTATCTAGTTTATTTTTAGAATGTTAGAAATGTTATCATCGATGAATTAATATAATAACTTGTTTATTTTTAGTAAATATAATGCTTAATTAGTTGAACTAGTTGAATTAATATATAGAACTAGTTTATTTTTAGAAGATGCTTAGTTGAACTTGTTGAATTAATATATAGAACTAGTTTATTTTTAATAAATGCTTAATTAGTTGAACTAGTTGAATTAATATAACTAGTTTATTTTTAGTAAATGCTTAGTTGAACTAGTTGAATTAATAGATTTTTCTGTTAATAGATTTTTTTTCTGTTAATAGATTTTTTTCTGTTAATAGATTTTTTTGGTGATATTATTATTGAATATGCATGTTTGGTGATATTATTGTTAATAGATTTTTTTGGTGATATTTAGATTGTGTAATTAATTTTGTTCATAGAATTTTAATGAATTTTTTGTTCATAGTATTTAGAAAAAGGAAAAAGAAGAAGAAGTAGTTTATATATAGTTGAACTAGCTAGTTGATTTAATAAACTAATTTATTTTACTATATATAGAAGTAGTTTGTTTTTAGTAAGTACTACTTATTTATTTATAGTAAGTGCTTAGTAGTTGAACTAGATAATTGACTTAATTAATAAAACTAAATTATGAACGTATGCCGGAAATGTCGTACTCATCGGACGACGAAAACCGCCTGGGGGAGTGCGACTGGTGCCACGACGACCGAGTTATCTGCGACAGGTTCATTAAGCTGGACGAAGATCGGCGCTTCAGCATTAAGCTCGAGGAGACCTGCGATGTTCATACGGTACGCAACGACGATAATAGTTTTTTTCGTAATTAAGCACGACTTCAACTATTTTAACGTGTATTTTTCATCTTTTCCAATTCGACTAGCTTATCCCATGCTTTGCAAGACGCTATGTCTTGGAGAGGATGGGTTTTGAAGACCATGAAAATTTCGAAACCAAAAAAATTATCCTAAGTACCGAATATGGTGTGGATTTTCAAGTAAAGCTGTACAATGCTCAGAGTGTAACCCATTTTGGTTGCAAAAATTGGGATGCATTTTGCAAGATGTATGGTCTTGATGAGGGTATGCTTGTCACCATGGATCTTGGTGATCCTACAATCGAGCAAAAGACACCTTCGATTTGGGTCTTTGTGGATACACCTCCAGTTCTTCCCTCATGTGAGCTAAACATAGTTATTAAGTAATTTATATTGTTTATTTCAAAATATAATGTTGACAACTTATCTCCATTGATAGCTTATTTTCATTCTTCAAAGAATGTGCGGAAGATGGTAGACAGAACGTACTACACTGAAGGCTCCAAATTAACTTATCAGGAGAAAAATCATCTGGTCGGATTTTGTACTGATCTTGAGAATTACAATATCTACAATCAAACTTCTCAACATTATGGTCAATACGTGCCACTAGTGCACGTGTTGAACTACGGTAACTACCAGGGAGATACCCTGGTAAGATTATTTTTTACTATTACAACATCCGTGCATCTTTTTGCACACTTCTAAAACTAGTACATCATTGCTAACTACAAAGTTATTATTATGTTTTTCAACAGATAGTCCCGAATGATTGTGTGCCTCATCTGATGTATACGCGTGGTAGCCTTCATGTTTTGAACATACGACCAGGTCGTCCTACGAATCTCAACTGTCCATACCGGGTTTCTAAAAGAAGTGGAGACATAACAATCAAAGAATGGAAAAAATGTATGGACAGTCGTAAGGAGCTTCTTGGAAGCAATAAGCAGCGAAAGGCAAGAATTGGAGACAGGATGATCGCCATTCTTCATAATGGAGAGTCAGGGTCTATATTGTTTTATGCTATTTTACCTTAAGGGTGTTTTAGGTCCTACCTGATACTGATGATCATGTGCTAAGAACAATTATGTAGGGTTGGGTTCGATGACTATATATGAGGATGATGATCGTATGACTTATTATTAATAACGAGTAGAAGTTGTATGATGATGCATGATTAATAGGACTTGTTATTATATATATATGATGATGTAATGATGCAAAGCATGCATGAGCATGTTATATCTGCGGGTGCAATGAACATAGCAGCAGCGTTGATAAACAAAGCATGCATGATGTATGATGCATAACGTCTACAATGTGTAGTATCGTAAAATACTAGCAAACGAAAAAGAATTAAAATGGAAACACAAAATTAAATGAAAAAGAAATCATAAAACTAAAAACCCACCAAACCTTATAGTACCGGTTGGTGTTACCAACCGGTACTAAAGGGCTCCAGGCCCCCGGAGCTGGCTCGTGCCACGTGGTTGCCCTTTAGCACCGGTTCATGCTGAACCGGTACTAAAGGGGGGGGGGGCTTTTAGTGACCACAAATTAGTGCCGGTTATGTAACCGGCACTATAGGGCCTTACGAACCGGTGCTATTGCCCGGTTCTGCACTATGGCAAGTGGCTTATGTCTTCATAACGCAAACATTAATTTAGTCAAACATTGTTATTTGATGTGGGTTTTTTTTATAGTGAAGACCATCATGGCTAGCTTTATTGAATGGCGACTGATAGGCGCCGGCGCGCCGGCCAAAAATTTCGGCCGGTCCCGCGTGAGCCGTTCGATCTGCATAAAACGGAGCCCCGTGGAACCGTTCAATCACACTCGTATCGCTGTGGACTTGTCGTCGTCTTCGTCGTCCCTGCGAATCCCGCGCACCTCCTCCGCCCGCCCGAATCACTACCCCACTCCAGCGCGCCCCCGCACCTCCTCCCCTGCCGCCGGCTCGCGGCCTCGCTGTCGTCACTGCCTGCCCGAGGTCAAAAACATCTACCCCCGTATCTTGTATGGCGACCATGGTTCCGGCAAAAAAATGTTGCGGTCCCAGCAAAACTCACCGCCGGTCCCAACAATTTTGTGGGGAGCGACCACTGGCAACCTATGGTTCTAGAAAAAATTGCTACGGTTCCAGCATACCTCACAGCCGGTTGTAACACTGGTTCCAGCTAAATATCTCACAAAAACAACGGTTCAGCAAAAATCTCACAAAACAACAACTCTCTGTCAAAATTGATTGTAGCAAAAACACAACCAGTTCCAGCAAAAAAATCACACAAACAACAAATGCAATAAAAATTCGCCTCACCACCGCAACTCAGGAAGATAATTTGGTTGTAGCAAAAAAATCGTTGGGTTCCAGCAAACAGGATTACCGTTGTAGCACCTAGCTCGCCGACCCCCATTACAAGCTGGGGAAGAAAGCCGGTTCCAGCAAAAAAAAATGCTGCTTCCAGCAAAATGGATCACTGGTTCCAGCATCATGGGATTGTGCTCGCTTGCCGCATGACCGTGGGCACTCTTCCTCGCGGTTGTAGCACGCCATACCGGTTGTTGCAGCTCCTCTACGGCTTGTTGCAGCACACCACACCGTGGCGCGGTGTAGGGAGTCGCCGATTCCAGCTCGCCGGGGTGCCTTTGCAGCATCTCACGGCGCGCGGTCCAGGACGGCAGTTGCAGCTCGCCAGGGCGCCGTTGCAGCATCTTGCTTCGACGGATTCTGTCACCAGGAGGCGGATCTGCTGCGTTGGGCTCGCCTGAGGAGTGGAGAGGAGGGGAAAAGGATCAGCGGAGGAGTCACACTGGCCGGGATGGGGAGATGAAAGAGGAGGAGAAAGAGAAGCTTCTCGGGGAAAGAGAGAGGTTGAGCGGTCAACAACAATGGGAAAGGATAAGGTTGAGCGGTCACATTGCGCGCAAGTGTTTAGTAGCGAGGGCTGCGCGAGCGAGCAGTGCGACCGGCCCAGCGTTCTGCCAGCGTGCCGACGTAAAACGTTTCCCTTATTGAATTAACCAACACTACGCCATTTGTAAGTTCCCTGTGAGAGAACTAGCTAGCTGGATCATCATCCGAGGGACATGAAATTTTATCATGAAAACTACAAGCTAGCTAGCTCACGAGGCACACGATTCACATGGCCGGTAAACTTTCAGGTAGGGCCAACGCTTACAAGACGGTCAGCCGGGGCACGTACGCAGCCGCCGTCGCCCGGCTGCTGCTTGGCGCTGCTTCGTTGTCGAGGATGTAGGCTTGGCGTGAGTGTTTGCGGTGCAAAATGCTAAAAAAATCTCACGTAAACCCTCCTCCAAAAAGTCTCTTCAAAGTTTGGTCCTATGAAAACATGGAGTCGCACAATCCCTGAGCAAATGCATGTCAGAATTCTCTTTCTTTTGCAGTTTTTTTCCGGGTAAAACTTGTATTACTCAATCACAAGATCCTTATAATTATCAAAAGCTAAAGACAAAGCAACTTCAGGGCCAGACCCTAACCAAGTCATAGTTCCGCCCTCACCTCTAGCAAACTTAACTAAACTATCACTAATATTATTTTGACTACGATTAACATGAGTAATACAAGAATCACGAAGAGACAAGAGATGCCTAATTTCCTTAATGGGAGAAGCGTAGATTGATCTATCCTCTTCCTGGCCTTGGATCAACTTGACAGCAACTATAGAATCCATCTCAATTATGATTGGTAAGTCACTTCTCTGTAGGGCGAAAGAGAGACCTTTCATGCATGCACACAATTCAGCTTCGAGAACCTCACGACATGAAAATAGTTCTTAAGATCACGTCATATAGTACAATGTTCTTCTTCCATCCAAAAAAAAGTGCAATGTTCTTCTCTTGAACAGATATTCCTATTGTGATGTGCAACTTCTTTTTTCAAGCTTGTTGTGTTATGCACCTCAACCTCTATAACACTAAGCTCCCTAGTTTTAAACAGTCCATATCTGATTTTGACCGGGTCATCAATTTTACAAAGCTCTCTCATTCAATTATTCTATACTAGATATTGTGCTTTCTAATTTTAAGGCCTTACAATCAATTAAGGTATTCAATTTAGAACCGTGTCATCCAATTTTGACTGATCAATAATTTCTAATTCTCTCCCATTCAATTCTTTTAGTTCACTATGTTCTCTAATCTTGAAGCTCTTTCATTTGATCAAGGTATTAATTTTGGATTTGCTTTACGATTTGACCGGACCAACAACTTTTCAAATCAATAGCAACAACCGGTCTATAAAAATATATCAATCCCACGCATCCTCCCACCACCTAGAAAAGAGAAGCATCACCATGTAATACTGTAGCGCCAATAAAGTATATGCAACCACCGTCACAGAAATTTCTCCACATACATATAGATTGGTTAGCAGATAACGCAGAATAACACCACAAAAGGCCCACCAAATCAACATATTATAAATAAAAATAAAGCACACTCTATCATCACCTCACCCGCCAAACTAAATATTCCAACATGCAGTTCCAAAATATAAGGGGTATTAGTTTTTTAGAAAGTCAAATTTCTTTAAATTTGACCGACTTCAGAGCAAAAATATCGACATCCACAATATGAAACAAAAAAGTATGAAAATTCATTTCATGATATAAAAATATTGATATGATATTATGGGTTTTGATATATTTCTCTAGAAATTTGATCAAACTTAAAAGGTTTGCCATTTAAAAAAAGTAATACACATTACATTTTAAAGAAACCCAACAAAACCAACAACGCATCACGCGCAACCCTTCTAGTACGTACTATATGTGCTAGTTAATTGATGATACTAGATGATATCCCCGCGCGTTGCTGCGGGAGATGGTTAGCTATACATGAGCATTAGTAATTAATGTACGAAAGTTAAATGATACTTGGATTAATATTCGGATACTCAATATCAGATCCTAAAATGTACTGAGTGATTTGCTGATGACTTGCACTTCTGAGTGTAAGATATTATGAGCAATATAAATGAGAACTTAAGGGCAGTAATGTATTGTTCTGTGTTTCTTACCATGAAATAGTTAGATTTAGTCATTTTGTTTTACGGACTAGAGAGGAGGAAAAGCCCATCTCATTGTATGCAAGGCAGATTGTTTGATGTAGGACAATTTGATCTTACGACATGTTTATATAGGCACAATGATGTCAGTCCACTTGTTTAGTATATGCAACTTTATATCAGAAAAAGCAAGGTAGCAAGACATATGACCTGGTCGAGAAAACGGTATTGTACGTGTAGTCTACATAATACTGACAATAAAAACGTGTCTATTACATATAATTGGCTGTTAAGTGAAGTGGTAAGTTAGATTATTCATTGAAGGGCAATAGTTCTGATATAAAATCTCTTCAGGGCAGCTGTATGAAATAAAAATGCAAAAATTTTAGATAGATATTTACAGAAATGCAAAATGGAAATTTGCAGTGCCTACTCGTGTAGACGCTTCAGATAAGAAATAGTGGGAAGCTCAATGCCTATTCGTGTAGGTGCTTAGAGAAGAAACATAAGGTAACTGCTCTTGCTCAAGTATCAACTGAAAATTCCCACGAATGAAAGTACCAGCTGAAAACAAAATTAGAACACACGGAGGGCACGCATGAACTCCAACGCAATGACATGACGATGACTTGTATGAGAGGCTGCGTACACGGAAGCATCCCTGAATTTTTCATTTGCGATCACATATGTGGATGTTGTGAACTGATTACCCCCAAAATCTCATATACTCGATACATGTATGGATACATCCAAAAAAGAGGAAGAGAAATATCGTTAGTAGAAAAACATTAAGGGTAATCAATGGCAGCACCAGCGCGGTGCTATGCATGGTTACTCGCTGCTATTCAGTGGGGTCTTTGCAAGCAAGATGTAAGACAAAGATTCACCACCATAACTCTTTGACGGCAACACCAGTTAGCAAAGCATGCAGGAACGGCATGGCTAGAGGCCAGGATGAATGCGCGCCAGAGCTTCATCGAGCCTGTGGCCTTTGGGAGCAGAATCCGAGGTGAGGGCAATTTTGGCAGGAGTGTGCGGATGTGGGAAAGGCCAAGTCGAGGCATATCTTTATATTGAAGACACGACTGCTCAGCTGTCAAGGTGGTGGACTGCCGCAATTCATTCTTCAGTTTTTTGGGCAATTATGAGTTATGACGTTGAGGAAATGGAACGAAACAGCCATGAGAGATCATGAGTCAGACGTGATGGTGTGTGGGCTAGCATGACATGTTGGGTTGCAGCAATTGGCGTGTGAGTAGCCGATCCTTACGGTAGTAGCCGATCGCTCGCGTCGCTCCCTGGGGGGCGGCTCGGGCGACCTAGCCGCCGCCGCCCCCGCTCCCCTTTCCTCCCTCGCTCCGCCCGCCACCGCCGGAGGAGGCCGACGGGCAAAGCCCACTCGGCGGACGGCGGTGGCGGGGCACCCTCGTCGCGCGCCGCAAGTCTTCGGCCCTGAACGAAGGCCTGCATCCGGCGGCGGCTGCGTCTGGCCAGGCGCGGGCAAGCCGGGGCGGCGGCCCCGGGATCGGCGGCGGCGCTGGTTCCTCCTCTCCCTCGTCGGGAGAGTGGGGGGCGGCGCTAAGGCTGGCCATCTTCGATCTGGTGCGGCGCATCTGGTGGCGTGCGGCGTGCCTGTGGGTTCGGTCGTGAGGACGGTGAGCCGTAGGCGTGCCAGATCTGGAGGTATTGCCCCTCTCCCTTCCATGCATCCCTTCCCAGTCCCCGGGTCGGTTTGGATCCTACCGGATCCACCTCCGGTGTGTTCTGGTGGAGCAGATCGGTGTCCGGGGGAAACCTTGGCTGCCTTAGGCTGACCGGTAGCGGCGACGCCGATTTTTGGCGCCGCTTTCCTCCTTGGGGGCGTTGCTGAGGGCACCATCTCTCCTCTCCAACCCATGTCCGGGTGAAAGCCCAAGATCCGATGCGGATCGGGCGTCGGCGGCGCCCTAGGCACCGTAACCTTCCTGGAGGCGACGCCAAGGACATTGGGATCGGATGAAAGGGTCTGCAGGTGAGGGGTGGGGGTGTGCTGCCTCCCTTCGGTGGAGCGGTGTTTCGTTCTACATATTCTTGGCGGCGGCTCTTGGCGGCATGGAACAGCGGAGGCTTGGCGTCAGATGTGTGGTGACGGACACGCGCAGGAGGTCGACGCTGTCTGGCGTCGTGGTGGCGTCGGCGGCAGCGAGACCGAGCAAGGCAGTTACAACAGTACAGCTCTGAAGATGGATATGTGGTAGGTGGTTGTGGCGGCCTCATACCCGGCGGGCGGCCTGGTTGAGGAGCACGCCGGACTGGTGGGTGCCCATACCCGGCAGGCGTCCAGGTTGGGACCTCAGGTCTTAGATGTTAGGTTTGGCTGCGAGGTCTGTTTGGTATTAGGCCCAGACCATCAGCGCCCCTTCATCAGTTAGATAGGAGTAGCGACAGAGGTTGCGAAGATGGTGGCTTTGGTCTTACTGTTGTACGACTTTGTAAGGTTTTGTGCTAATAATTAATAAAGTGGCCGTATGTATCGACCAGATGCAGAGGCCGGGGGTATTCCTCCTTTTCGAAAAAAAAAGCAATTGGCATGTGAGCCAGCCGCAGAAAAAACTGGATTAGATGTTGTCAACCTTTGTGGGTCCTTGCAATTATATATGAAATGCTGATGTGGCATGGATGCTGATGTGGACAGCTTGCTTGTTAAGAGAAATAAATTAGTGGGGATGAATTATTTAGGTATTATAGATTAGAGCATCTGCAATTGGAAGTACCAAAATCAGGCCACCAAACGCCCATAGACATGCCTGGGCGCGTCCATGGACATTAACCGAACGTCACACAAAAAATCGCCCGCCACAAACCATGTACCTCAAACATGAAACCTCAAGTCCATACTAGCCATGCATGCACATAAATAACCTACGTACTACATACATATGTGTAAACTACTCATCATCGGAGCTGTCCCTGTCCCCGTGCCTATACATATGTGTGGCAGCTCCGCCGCTTTGCAGCAGCTACGGCTCGTCGTTGTCCAAAGAGGCGAAGAGCTCGTCAATCTCCACACTCTGCTGCCGGATCAAGCGCCGGTTGAACTCCACATATGCCTCATATCTTCTAGCTCAGGCGAATTCGGTAGCATACTGGCACCAATAGCAGCGGCGCGTCTGGCCCGGATCTCCTGCTGGATCTGCAACCGGCTTTCCGACGTCAGCATTGCATAGGTGGTGATCCTCTGCCAGGCCATGGTTACGGGGCGGTGGGAGGGAGAGGGAAGTTGGCGGTGTAGTGGGAGGGAGAAGGAAGGAATGAGACAGGTTAGGGTTGCACTGCCGCCGTCCGGCTTACATAGACGGGCTTGCTCCCTCAGGTGACACGCCGGAGTGGCATCACGCGGTGCCATGAATGCATCTGCACCCCGTTGGTTTTTTGGCATGAAAACTTGGAAACACATAGAACGTTTTATCATCTTTGATGCTGCAAAGCTTTTGATTTTTTTAAATTTTACTGTTCATAGAGGGTGCCTATGCACTCAGAGCTGAAAAACCGCTCTCTTTTTTTTTGACAGGGAGTAGTCTATACTCTAATGCAGTCCAGTATTTAACACAAAAAAAGGCAAAATACAGTCCAGCTTATTATATATGCATTTTATGATGGCTCCGGTTACCAGGAATATTAGACGGATCAAACTGACCTGTTCACAAATTTCATTTTTGAGAGAAATCACTTGGAAAGCGTGAAAGAGGAAAATATCTTCTTTCTTTTTGAGGAACACGAGTTCCTATCCGCTGATTAACTTACGATAATCAACCCCATTCTTTCTTTTAACTCTATGCTGGCCCTTCTCTCCAGGGAATGCTGCGTTTTTTTATTAAAAACAAAGTCCTTGATGGGCCAGCCAGTACCTGGTTGAAATGGAGAGCAGCGCGTGCTATTCGTGGATTTGGTTTCATGCTTCAGATGTACTCGTGGGCCGTTGCCGCAAAAAGGTCGCAGGATTGATTACCTTAAATTTTCACTCACGTTTACCCTAAATAAATTATTTACTCACGGCTTATAATAGTTATTAATTACCTGGATTAAAGAGTAGTTCAAATTAAAGGGGATGTAGCTCAATTGGTAGAGTACTAATCAATGCTGAATAGAGGCACGGGGTTCGATTGCTCGCATCTCCACTCCTTATCTTTTTATTTTTTGAGAAATAAAAACAAAAATAATCTAGAACAATCCTAATTAACTTTCATTTCTGCTCCCTCGATCTCTAATTCGGCTGGAAGGTGGACCCCAGGACACATGTTGACCAATCCTAATTAACTTTCATTTCTGTTTTGACAACAAAACTTCCATTTTGGTGGAATTGTTGTATGAAAACTTGAAATGGCGTACTCCCTGGACAAATGCAGGTCAGGATCCTCTTCCTTTTTGCAGTGTCTCTTCTTCAAGATCAGGTCACAGTCTCTCTTTTTCGGTTCCTCGCATCACCATTTTCTATTTTTTTTCTAAACAATAATAATAAAATTGAACTCCAGAAAATTGATTACATGCATGGGCAACTTCCTCGATCTCTAACATGATGACCAATCCTATTAACTTTAATTTCTGTTTTGCCTTGAAAACATTTCATTTTTGTGGAATTGTTGTATGAAAACTTGAAGTTGCACAATCCCTGGACAAATGCAGGCCAGGATTCTCTTCCTTTGCGCAGTCTCTCTTCAAGATCACATCACAATACAATGTCCTTCTCTTGAACAGATACTCTTATTGTGTTATGCACCTCGTACTACTATATGTGGTAGTTAATTGGTGATCTTATAGTGATACTTTTCAACATTTTCATTTTGCAGGAAAATTTATATTGCTCAATGATCAAAGATTACAATCATATTGACAGATAAGGTGTACGTCACCCGGACCCGAAGCTAAGTACCTAACCATACAGCAGTACGAACATGTACTCTGCCAAAGCTTAAAAGGTAATGACTAACTGCATTTTGGCAATGTCTAGTATGAGCAATACAAGTTATATGGTCTTTCATCAACTCATGAATCTTATCACGCACGAAAGATAATCTAGAACAATCTCCAATTTTCTTTTTAACCATTGTAACAGCTTCAAGGCAGTCTGATTCGGTACTAATTGGTAGGTTGTTCCATTGCAACACCAGAGATAATCCCTCCTTAATAGCCAGCAGTTCAGCCCTGGGAACATCGTTGCACGAGAATAAATAGCGTCATGAACTAATGATGGACAGGTGGGAGGACATCATGACGTCAAAGGAGGAGGCGAGTGCCAAGCACAATGAACTAAAGGAGGAAAAGAACGTGAAGATATTTAAACCTTTCATGGATATGCAATAAAAAGAAGATGAACCTCGAGGAGAAGAAGCTTGCGGTAAGCAAATGTGTGAGGAGTTCAAAGCCTTGTACATGAAGGCCGACGAATGATACATATCCAACGTATCTATATTTTTTTTATTGTTCCATGCTATTATAGCATCAATCTTGGATGTTTTATACACATTTACAAGCAACAATATATCATTTTTTTGGGACTAACCTACTAACTTAGTGCCCAGTGCCAGTTGCTGTTTTTTGCTTGTTTTTTACTTTGCAGAATATTAGTACCAAACGAAGTCCAAATGCCACGAAACTTTTTGGAGATTTTTTTCTGGCAATAAGAGACCCTGGAAGCTTCGGAGGGGACAAGAAGACGAAGCAGTAGCCCACAAGGCACCAGGGGGCGCCCTGGTACCTTGTGAGGCCCAAAAGCCTCTGTTTGACCTAACTCCACCTCTATAAATTCTCTAAAATCAGGAAACCTACTAGGGAGTCCATGAAATATATTTTTTCCGCCACCACAAGCCTCTGTTCTCGAGAGATCCCATCTGGGGACCTTTTCTAGCACTCCGTCGGAGGGGGATTCAATCACGGAGGGGCTCTACATCAACCTTGCTGCCCCTTCTGATGATGCGTGAGTAGTTTACTACAGACCTACGTGTCCATAGTTAGTAGCTAGATGACTTCTTCTCTCTTGATGTTCTTCAATATAATGTTCACCTTGATGTTCTTGGAGTTCTATCATACGTAATTTTTTTTGCGGTGTGTTTGTTGGGATCTGATGAATTATGAGTTTATGATCAGATCTATCCATGAATATCATTTGAGTTTTCTCTAAACTCTTTTATCACTAGTAGAAAACGGACCTAATATGAGACACATTAGTGCCGGTTTGGTTTCGAGCCGGCACTAATGTGTCCATTAGTGCCGGTTCCAATGGCTAGCCGGCCGTCCTCATTAGTACCGGTTCGTGGCGAACCTTTAGTACCGGTTCGTGCCACAAACCGGTACTAAAAGGGTGATGGCGGGGTGCTGTCAGTCTGGGGCCCGTCCAGCACCTTTAGTACCGGTTCGTGGCACGAACCGGTACTAAAGGTCGACGTACATAAACCCTTCGTCCACCCGAGCCACTCTGTTCTTCCCCTTTCCCCTCACTTCTCCTCTGTTCTTCCCCTTTCCCCTCGAGCTCCTCACAAATTTTGCCCAAAATTTGTCAAGATTTGAAGGCCCCCATCCATTCAAATGATCACAAAGGTTAGCAACTTTGTCCTTTCAACTCTCATTGCTAGATTAGCTCTTGCAATGCTTTGTATAGTGATTAATTTGGGAGGAATTATATTTGCTAGTATTTGATTTATATGCAATTTCAGGTCAAAAATAACACTTAGTTTGCATATGTAGGTGTGGTTTACTTAGTGCCTTCTAAATCTCCGTCGTAACCACCATCGATCGCCCGCACCGTCCCGTCGCCGGCACCACCTTGTGATGAGGCTCTTGTTCATGAATGTTTTACATTACCAAATTGATGTTTGTGTGATTTGGATATATACTTACTCGTATAATTATCTTACCCGTACGTTGTTTGTTATACATAGTGCCATGGTTTTGATATCCGTCCCCGTCGGCCCTCGTCCTTGTTATGATTCGGATGTGGTATATTCTCTTTTAAAACTAGTTGTTGCATTTCGTGTTTATGACAAATTATGCCCATCAAGTTGACATAGATATTTTTATCTAGGAGGTATGTGAACCGGAAATTCCAACCGACCCTATTGTCGAGAGGTTAAATTTAGTTGAAAGAGAAAACGAGTATTTGAAAGAAAAATTGAAAAGAATTGAGGGGGAGAAGATGGAATTGGAGTTGCATGTTGCCGATGTCGTCGATGATCACAAGATCAAGATGGAGAAAATGAGGTTGAAGATTAGAAAGATTAGAAAATATGCTATTGATAGTGTGGCTTGGTATCATTATGCTGTTGGATCAATTGTTACCTTAGTTGCGATCTTCATCGCATTTGTTGTTGCATTTAAATTCTTTAGCTAGAGAGTTATTTGTATGTTGCATTTAATTAAGTGCTGTATATGAACTTGTATTAATTTGGTCTATTTGGTGTTGTGTAATGAAGATGAGCCGACAATGGATATATGATGACCGATGCTCTCCCGAGTTCATTAATGACGTGCATACTTTTCTGCGGGCCGCTGAGGCAAACAAGCAGGCGGATGGTTTTATGCCTTGTCCATGTGCTGGCTGTAAGAATGGTCACAGTTACTCTACAGAAAAAACCATTCACATCCACCTATTTAAGTCCGGTTTCATGCCCCACTATAATGTTTGGACCAAGCACGGAGAAATAGGGGTTATGATGGAAGACAATGAAGAGGAAGAGGACGACGACGGCTATCCTGGCCATGGGTTCCCTGAATACGATGATACAACAATGGGGGAAGAAGCTGAGCTGGCAATGCGTGAAGAAGCTGAAGAAGAGGCATCAGATGAGCCCGCTGATGATCTAGGTCGGGCCATTGCCGATGCAAAGAGAAACTGCGCAAGTGATCTGGAGAGGACGAAGTTGTAACGCATGTTAGAGGATCACAAGAAATTGTTGTACCCGAATTGCGAAGCTAACAAAAAAAGTTGGGCACCACACTTGAATTGCTGCAATGGAAGGCAGAGAATGGTGTATCTGACAAGGAATTTGGAAAGTTGCTGGTAATGATAAAGAATATGCTTCCAAAGGACAACGAATTGCCCGAGAGTACATATGAAGCAAAGAAGGTTGTCTGCCCTCTAGGGTTAGAGGTGCAAAAGATACATGCATGCCCTAATGACCGCATCCTCTACCGCGGTGAGTACGAAGATTTGAACGCTTGCCCGGTATGCGGTGCATTGCGTTATAAGACCAGTCGCGATGACCCTGGTGATGTCAAGGGCGAGCGCCCCAGGAAGAAGATTCCTGCCAAGGTGATGTGGTATTCTCCTATAATACCACGGTTGAAACGTTTGTTCCAAAACAAAGAGCATGAGAAGGCGATGCGATGGCACGCAGAAGATCGTAAGAAAGACGGAAAGTTGAGAGTACCCGCTGACGGTTCGCAGTGGAGAAAAATCGAGAGAAAGTACTGGGAGGAGTTTGCAAGTGACCCAAGGAACGTATAGTTTGGTCTAAGCGCAGATGGCATTAATCCTTTTGGGGAGCAGAGCAGCAACCATAGCACGTGGCCTATGATTCTATGTTTGTATAACCTTCCTCCTTGGTTGTGCATGAAGCGGAAGTTCATTATGATGTCAGTGCTCATCCAAGGCCCTAAGCAACCCGACAACGACATTGATGTATACCTAAGGCCATTAGTTGAAGAACTATTACAGCTGTGGAATGGAACAGGTGTACGTGCGTGGGATGAGCACGGACAGGAAGAATTTGACCTAAAGGCGTTGTTGTTCGTGACCATCAATGATTGGCCTTCTCTCAGTAACCTTTCAGGACAAACAAACAAGGGATACCGCGGATGCACGCACTGTTTGGATGATACCGACAGTATATATTTGGATAGTTGTTGGAAGAATGTGTACCTGGGACATCGTCGATTTCTTCCGACAAGGCATCCCGTAAGAAAGAAAGGCAAGCATTTCAAAGGTGAGGCGGATCACCGGACGAAGCCTCGCCACCGTACTGGTGCTGATGTACATGATATAGTAAAGGATTTGGAGGTAATCTTTGGAAAGGGTCCTGGCGGAAAACCTGTTCCGAAGGACGCTGACGGACGCGCACCCATGTGGAAGAAGAAATCTCTATTTTGGGACCTGCCATATTGGAAAGACCTAGAGGTCCGCTCCGCAATCGACGTGATGCATGTGACGAAGAATCTTTGCGTGACCCTGCTTGGCTTTTTGGGCGTGTATGGGAAGCAAGGTTTTAAGTAGCGGATAGCAGGCTCGCTGCGGATTTTGGTCGGCATAGCGGATTGTGGACTGCGGGCGCTATTGCGGGTGCTATGTCCACATGGAGGATTTAATAAAATGCTTAAAAGTTTAAATTGTTGCGTATATTTTTATACAATTAATAAAGAATGATACACCGTTCATTTTATAATTTAATGCGCCCGCGCTTTTTGGGATTTAAGTTTGACGATAAATTTAGACAACAATGGCGGCTGCAGCAAGAGCAAAAATTATACCGAGGAAGTACTTAGATTGTGCAATATCATTTTTATGAGTTGTGTGGTTCACTAAGTTGCACGTACAAAAGATCTCTTCAGTGTAAAAATCTATTGGCTATAGTATAAATATACTAAAGAAATGCATCTAGCCCCCGCTTTAACATTTTAGATTAAATAACTCCTCCGGCTGGACACGTTGTACTAATGGAGGAAGTATCAACTTAATTAGCTAGCTATACATCACGTGAGCAGTAGTTTGTATTGGTTCGAGAAAGGTTGTCCACATAAAAAAAGATTCTGTCCACGGTACCGTGTAACAAGTTAGCAGCAGCAGAACCAATAAGAGAGAGGCATCGTACTGCAGCTTGGACGTTACTGCGTGTGACGCATGCAGGCGCTGGCCCACGAGCTCTAACAATCGTATTTTATTGAGTTAAGCGCTATGCCCGCATCGCAAAGCTAATATATCGCCCGCAATAGCGCTCTGGCATGCGCAATAGCGGACACATTGTGCCAAAGGCGCTATATACAAACGCAACAAAAAATACATAGCGTCAGAGGTGTGCTACCGCAATAGCGGCCGCAATAGCGGTGGTAGCGGACGCTATTTAAAACCTTGATGGGAAGACAAAAGATACACGAGAGGCACGGGAGGACCAGCAACGTATGCACGGAAAAGACGGCATACATCAGGGTCAGGCCAGCTATGCTCTTACCAAAGAAGAGAAGGAAATCTTCTTCGAATGCCTGCTCAGCATGAAAGTACCGTCTGGCTTCTCGTCGAATATAAAGGGAATAATAAATATGGCAGAGAAAAAGTTACAGAACCTAAAGTCTCATGACTGCCACGTGATTATGACGCAACTCCTTCCGGTTGCACTGAGGGGGCTTCTACCGGAAAACGTTCGATTAGCCATTGTGAAGCTATGTGCATTCCTCAATGCAATCTCTCAGAAGGTAATCGATCCAGAAATCATACCAAGGTTACAGAATGATTTGGTGCAATGTCTTGTCAGTTTCGAGTTGGTGTTCCCACCATCCTTCTTCAACATCATGACGCACGTCCTAGTTCACCTTTGCGAAGAGATTAACGTTTTGGGTCCTATATTTCTACACAATATGTTCCCCTTTGAAAGGTTCATGGGAGTCTTGAAGAAATATGTTCATAACCGTGCTAGGCCAGAAGGAAGCATCTCGAAGGGCCATGAAAATGAGGAGGTCATTGAGTTTTGTATTGACTTCATTCCTGACCTTAAGCCGATTAGTGTTCCTAAATCGCGGCATAAGGGCAGACTGGAAGGAAAAGGCACACTAGGAGGGCATCAAATAATATGTATGGACGAGCATTCTCTCACTGAAGCACACTACACAGTTCTACAGAATTCCGCCTTGGTGGCTTCGTATATGGAGGAACACAAGAATTTTCTACAGTCCAAACACCCGGAGAAGTCTGACGACTGGATTACACGCGAACAAACGAGGACTTTCGCCGGTTGGTTGCAGAAACGTGCCCTGAATGATGGCGATATTCAAAATGACCTGTACTCGCTGTCCCAGTTACCATCGTCGAATATAATGACTTTCAAAGGGTACCAGATAAATGGGAATACATTTTACACGATCGCCCAAGATAAGAAGAGCACCAACCAAAACAGTGGTGTCCGCTTTGATGCAACAACCAACACGGGAAAGGAAACATATAATGGTTACATAGAGGACATATGGGAACTTAACTATGGATCATGTGATTTGAAGGTCCCTTTGTTTTGGTGCAAATGAGTCAATATGACACGAGGCGGGGTAACGGAAGACCCGCAGTACAGAATGACAACAGTGGATCTCAACAATCTTGCGTATGCAGATGAACCATTCGTCCTAGCCATTGATGTGGTGCAGGTTTTTTATGTGAAAGACATGTCTTCCAGGCTGAGAAAAAGAAAAGATAAGGAAGCGAATGGATCATACGACGAGCCAAAGCGCCACATAGTTCTTTCAGGAAAAAGAAACATCGTGGGAGTGGATGACAAGACAGACATGTCAGAAGATTATGAAAACTTTGATGAAATTGCTCCATTCACAGTGAATATTGACACGAGCATCCTATTAAATGATGAAGATTTTCCATGGTTACGGTGCAAAGGGACAGACGCGAAGAAAAAGTTTCACACCGAAAGATCTGGGATGTGATCGGCTTCACTATCATCACTTTCTTCTGTGTTTCACACCCGGGAGGGAATGTTTGTAATAGTTAGGGTAGTTATGTGTTTTGGCATTTGAAACGCGAAGAAATTTTATGTGCAAACAAATTCTTTTCATGCATTTACTGATTTTTTCCAGCTAAATGACCCTGAAATTGAAAAGCATTTCAAATAAACTCAGAAAAGGTTGAAAGTTGGCATGGTATCATAATTTCATACAAATAGCATGTGCAAGAAAGTAGAGAGGGTTACGGCAAAAATCGGATGCACTTCGTGTATGAAATGGACAATCTCTTTCGAAGTATGAGGGTTTCCGACGAAAACTGAACTGTTACAAAGGCATTTCATTTTTAAATAACCTAAGCATTACCAAATTGAATATAATGATAAAATACACTAATATTAAACATAAGAAAAAAGAATCACTGGAAAAACTTTTTTCAAAGTTAAGTTATTCACAAACTTGTGATTCACACAAATTTCAAATAATTCAAAATTTAAACTATTCAAATTTGAAAACTACCGGCACTAACAAAAAGTTTGTAATTTTTTGTACCGAAAGCAAAAATATTCACAAAGAAACTCTAAATACAGCAAAAAACAACTCAAAAATAAATAAAACAAAAATAAATAAAGCGAAAAAAATTAAGAAAAAAAAGCCCGCCTACTGGGCCAAAGCGGCCTGCATACGACTAGCAACACAACCTTTTGTTGGGCCAGGATGCAGGCCCGCAAAGGCCCAGTAGGCCCACTGAGCGAAGAGGACAGGTAGGCCCAGTAGGTCAGGTAAGGAGTGGAGCTCGAGAGAGCTACCGCACTGGGGCTTATAAACCAGTGCGCTAGCCCTTCAACTAGCGAGGTGGGACTAAACTTGCGCACCGCCTGGAGCCAGCGCACCCCTTTTAGTACCGGGTCGTGGCTCCAACCGGTACTAAAGACCCCCCCTTCAGTACCGGTTGGTGCCACGACCCGGTACTAAAGGGGGTGCGCTTCCGCCGCTTGGCCTGGCCAAAACAGACCTTTAGTACCGGTTGGTGGCTCCAACCGGT
>NC_041383.1:796778043-796783461 GCF_002162155.2 Triticum dicoccoides | reverse complement strand
CCCCGCCCCGTCGTCGCCGCCCCGTCCCGTCGCCCCGTCGTCGCTGGCCCGTCGTCGCCTCGCCGATGAGCTCGCCTCGGCCGCCATGTGCACTCTCACACACACTACACACACACACACACACACACACACACTACACACACACACATTAGTTTGTTTCTTATAATTTTTTTTTCTGTTTTTTAGTTATAAAAATGTTAGAAATTATTCTGTTTTTTAGTTATATAAATATTAGAAATGTTAGTTTTATAGAAATGTTATAAATGTTTTCTGTTTTTTAGTTATAGAAATATTTATAGAAATGTTAGCATTTTTTCTGTTTTTTAGTTATATAAATATTAGAATTGTTATGGAAATGTTAGTTATATAATTAGGAAATTTTAGAATTAGTTTTAGCTAGATGAATTAGATTAATGTCAAATTGTTAGAATTTGCATATATATAGAATTTTAGTTATAACAATCCAATCATTTAAAAAATGTTACTTTTTGCGGGCATATCGTATTTGTTCTCGACGATATGCCCAGCCCGCATCCTCGCCGTCGACCCGTTCGCGACGACGTCCTGCTTGGGGGGACCCATGTCCGGGACTGGGCTCCGCCGGGCTGGCACTGGGAGGTGCTACTTGGAGGGGCGCGCCACTTGGTGAGGAACCCGACCTCGGGTCCCGTCGTCGACCCTGATCTTCTTTGGTGGCGTTCGCGTGGGCCACATTCGGTGCAGAGGCAGCCGGCCCCGCCGGAGGTGGTGCATCGCCGTATCAGGGAGGAAGATGAGCACGTCCATCGCTACATGGCTGCTATGGACGACGTCAGGTTCTCCACTACTTGGCGGGTTCTTTGGGCAGATGACCGAAGATATGATCCTGTGATGGTTCCTTCTCTTTGGGTGTGCACCGCCCGCGCCCCAGGAACCGCGAGTGGCGCCCTAGATTCTTCTGTAGTACTCGATCTTTATTAGGTACCTAGCCAGTGATGTATTCGATATATAATATTCGAGACGATGTATTCGAGATTATATATATTAAGACGATCGATAATGTATTCGAGATCATATATTCAAGACGATGTATTCGAGATTCACTTTTTCCTTATTGATTAATTGCATCCATGCATTGTAATTTGAATACTAAATTGTTTTATTTCTTCTGTATTAGTAAAGTAAAAGCTATGGCGGACAATACCGGCAGAGAGAGAGAAGAGGAATTGTTCGACATCATACGCAGCCCTCACAGGCTAGATGATCTGAATGAAGCAGATGACGGCTCCCAATATCTGAACAATACCGGAGAGGGTGATGAAAAGATATTCGATCTCGACGACCGTGCTAATGAAGTCATGAACTATGATTATGATTATGACACAGACAATGTTTGTGATGACACAGACAATGCTGATCTTCAAATAACAAAGACTACCGGCGAGGTATATTTATATAAGCATGCATCATGGTGATCATCACATGTTTTTTTATTGAAGATATATTAACGAATCAATCTTTCTTCTTTCAGCCCTCCGGATCGAGAAAATCTGCTTCTACAGACAGCAAGACAAAGCGAGGCCCGGGCAGATTGTTGAAGGATGGTGTAAAGTACCACATCGAATCCATCAAACCTAGTGGCGAACCCCTCACGCCTAAGAACATTGCGAACAAGTGGACTCGTCAGTGCAGAGTTCTTATGAAGGACAAACTCCCTATCTCCATTCAAGAATGGAAAGAGCCAAAGACTAAACGTCCAGGTGTTACTTGGGTCGACAAAAGAGCCAAAGAAGACCTTCTGAAATCTCTGATGGAACATTTCACCCTACCAGATCATTTCACTGAAGCAGATGTGGAGAAAGTCAAGGCTGCTGCTCTTAAGAAGATGGCAATTGCATTCAACACCCACAAGAAAACTGTATGGGCCAACTACCTCGCTAATGAAAGGAAGACTCCAGAATTCACGGGAACACTAGAGAAGCAAAGAGAGCACTGGGACGATTTCGTGACCTTCAAGGATTTAGAGATATCTAAGGAACGGTCAATGAAAAACAAGGCAAATGCCGCAAGAAAGACGCAGTTCCATAGGCTGGGTCCAGGTGGCTACGCGGTGTGATTGCCTAAGTGGGATAAGTCTGAGCAAAAGATGGAGGATGCAGGGGTCACTCCGGTTACCCGGCACTGGCCCCCCAGGTGCAGAACTTGGTTCTATGCGCATGGGGGAGCATTGGACCCGAAGACAGGCGAAGTTTCGCGGAAGGCAAGTCTAAAAGGAGCCGAACAAAAGATAATTGACGCAATAGATGAAGCTCGAAGGGGGGGTGTTCACGCCCAACAGAGAGAACGACGAGCTTACGCGCGCCCTGGGAAATCCTGAACAACTGGGAAGAACACGAGGCATGGGCGTTATTCCCTGGTATGAGGGCTTTTCAGAATGGAACGAGGACTACAGGAGTCGTGCAAGAAGGAAGATTGAGGAGGAGAAGAAAAGGAAGCTGGAGGAGGAGCAGAGGAAGCAGGACGCAGAACTCCTTCAAGGCCTAGAAGCAAGGCACGCGGACCTGGCACTCAAATTCCAGCAACAGCAACAGTAGATCGACTCACTTAGCCAGGAAAGGGGGTCTCAGCAGCGGCAGCAGCAAGCGGATGATCGTCCAGCATTGGATAGCACCGTCCCATCCATGCCGAGAAGCAGTGTTGGTTCTGCCCTGGGCGACACACTGCTGGATACATATCCTGTGGATGAGATCATAGAGAACACTAACTGCGAGCTACACTCCAAAATGAAGAACATATCCATGAAGGTGGCGGACGGTGTTGCTTTTCCAGTTACCCCCAAAGCAACCTACCATTGCATCCTGATTCCAGAGGGCTATGCTCATGTCATGGTTGATGAAGTGGTGGACGCATATTCGGGGCTAACGCTTGACATTCCTGGAGGTGAAGACGAGCGCAATCTGGGAGAGGCCATACATCGTATCATCCTATGGAGAAAGGATTGCATCATCTTTCGAAGTCCACCGACACTGCGTCGTCTGCCGACTCCTCCTCGAAGTCCGCCACCGAGTCAGCAGACTCCCGCTCCTCCAAGTCCACGAATGCGTGAGACGACTCCTCCACGAAGTCCGCCACCTCCTCCAAGTCCCCGAACGCGTGAGCTGACTCCTCCGGTTTCAAGCCCGGCACAGCGTCATGCCACTTATCCGATTTCAAGTCCGGCACCGTGTCAGGCCACACCTCCTGCTTCAAGTCCGGCACATCGTCAGGCCACTTCTCCTGGTCCAACTCCACGTCAGCCGTCTCCGCCGGCTCAGCAATCGCAGAAGAGACATCCCGCAGCTTTGGTGCATAGCGGTACGAGTCGAGGTAGTTCAGGAAGTACAGGCGAAGGCAAGCGATATAAATATGGTCCAAGCCTCGCTCCTCTTCCTCAGAGGCCTTACGACATGACTGTGGAGCGAAACGCAGCCATAGTGCAAGCCCAAGTGGACGCCCATTTTGGACCAAAACCGGCACCGCCGCCAAAGGAGAAAGTGCTTGAGAAAGTAATTGACCACTTCATGCGTATGGCTAGAGAACCAGCTCCCAAGCCTGTTGACTCGGACTATGAGCGCCAAATCAGGAAGGCACATCGAGCACGACTACAGAAGGAAGCGAGCTCAAGCTCGAGCCAACAAGCAGCTGGCAAAAAATGCGGGAAAACCATTCCCCAGTTGGGAGAACAGGCGGCGCAAGCGATCCCCCCTCTTGTTGTGCCAACAACACATGAGAGGAGTAGTACGCGCGCCAAATATTATTGTGGGCAAACCGTTAGCGTTCCCCAGCATGGCGATGTGGTAATAACAGAGGATCATATAATGCAGGCTCAAATGCTCAATATCTCTGTTGGACAACTCCTCGAAATCGAGCCCGTGCCTACGCTTAAAGAATCAGAAATAGCATGGCAATATGTCCGGGGCAAACCTTTGGTCCATCCAGACAAGGTCAAGGACCTCCCAACGAGAATGTATCAATTGCGTCAATGGTACATGAACATTACCAAGATTTCCAATCGAGAGTCCCTCATGGTGAATGTCAAGCATGAGCATTATTACCATGAGAAAGCCCTGGCCATTGAGTATCCAGAACTATTTCAGTTATTTAATCAAGACGCACTCGACAAGTCTATCGTCAGTTGCTATTGTCTGTAAGTGATTTCTTTCTGTAATTTAAGTCTCAAGCTAGTTATGTAGTGATAATTATGATCAATCATTACATGTAATTATCCTCACTATATTCTTTTTTTGTGGTATTATATGCAGGATGAAGATATATGAAATGAAAAAAGCTGGACGCTATGGCGTTGGGTTCATTGACCCAAATACCATTAATCAGGAAGTATGGGAGATTGAACATTGTCAAGCTGCTGTAGAGGAAAGCATGCTAGAGTTCTTGAAGCGCCTCAATAGCAATGAAGATATACTACTTCCTTACAACTTCCCGTGAGTCACGCTGTCTTGTACTACAAATTCTGTTTTTGCTTACTAGCTAGCTAGATGTTAATAATTAAGTGTATACGGTTTACGGTAGTTGATTAATTTTATGCACATGCCCGCTTAATTAAGACATGCAAACGTGTGCATATGCAGTTGGCACTGGGTCTTGTTAGACATTAAAGTTGAGGAAGGAAAAGTTGAATTACTGGACTCACTAATTAAAGAAGATAAAGACTAGACCATCGTGAAGGGGATAGTCAACATGTAATTTCAATCATTATTAACTATTAGTTCCTGATATGAACTATTTAATAACCCCTTTATTAATTTTCTTTGCCGGCGAGCAGGGCATGGGCACGGTTCATCAAGGTGACTCCAGGCAAGTGGCCAAAAAAGTTGTTTTGGCATCGAGCCAAGGTAAGTAATTAAGTAGTACTAGCTAGCTACCATCTCTTTAATTCTTGTTTCAATATCATTAATTAATTATCATGCTTGATTAATCATTATCTGATTCAATTCCATTCTCGTAAAGGCCCTGAGGCAGGCGCCGGGGAATAATCTGTGTGCATTCTATGTTTGCGAGAACATTCGCATGATGACGTGCGAAAGGAGCAGATCTGATAGACAGGACTGGGTACGTTTTTGTCAGAACACTATTCACACCATTATCGATATCTAGTCACACAACTAACAGACATGCATATTGATTTCCTTCTTAACAGTTCATGTCGATGCGGGATAAGCTCCTACCATCGGACCGCATACAAGCACTTCAAGAGGAAATAGCCGGATTTTTGCTCGACCAGGTCATAGATCCCAAAGGAGAATACTATTACTCGCTACCGCCCCCATGAACCATTTGTCATCGTGCTCCGAAGGCACGAAGGCAACATGTAGGAGAAATTGTATATGTATATACATGTGTATGTGTGAATAGTTAATGGTGTTGGCTGTGAGACATTCG
>NC_041383.1:796772926-796777784 GCF_002162155.2 Triticum dicoccoides | reverse complement strand
GTTCTACGTACGAGAAAATCTATTTATATATATGCATAACGTGTAAATTAAAGCAAAAATGGAAAATAACGCCAAATTGAAAACACAAAATTAAAGCAAAAATTAAAAAAAACACCCAAACATTTAGTACCGGTTGGTGTTACCAACCGGTACTAATGTCCCACACGCACCCGGGCCTGGCTCGTGCCACGTGTTTGCACTTTAGCGCCGGTTCGTGACGAACCCGTACTAAAGGGGGGGGGACCTTTAGTCCCCACTCTTTAGTGCCGGTTCGCCAACCGGCACTAAAGGCCGTCACGAACCGACACTAAAGCCCGGTTCTGCACTAGTGTATGCACGCTTGTTATAGCTTCATATTTCTTCTCCAATCTATTGATTTGGTTTGGCCAACTAAATTGATTTATCTTGCAATAGGAAGAGGTGCTTTGTGATGGGTTCAATCTTGCAATGCTCAATCCCAGTGACATAAAGGGACATCACACGTATGTATCATTGCTATTAAGAATAGAAAGATGGGGTTTATTCATATGTGAGTTTATCTTGTCTACATCATGTCATCTTGCTTAAGGCATTACTCCGTTTCTTGTGAACTTAATACACTAGATGCATGCTGGATAGAGGTCGATGTGTGGAGTAATAGTAGTAGATGTAGAATTGTTTCAGTCTATTTATCGTGGACGTGATGCCTATATACGTCATCATTGCCTTGGATATCGTCATAATTATTTGCCTTTTTATCAACTGCCCAATAGTAATTTGTCTACCCACCGTATGATATATATTTTCTCGAGAGAAGCCTCTAGTGAAAACTATGGCCCTCAGATCTATCTTTTATCAAATAAAAATCCTAAAAACACTAGTAGAAAAATCCCCATTCATCCCGGTTCGTGAGGGTCATTTGTCTCGGTTCCCGAACCGGGACTAAAGGGTCGTTACTAAAGCCATGTCCCTTTAGTCCCGGTTCGCCCAGGAACCAGGACAGATGTGGCTCCACGTGGCCACTTCCGCTTGCCCAGGCATGGGGGCCTTTTGTCCCGGTTGGTGCCACCAACCGGGACCAAAAGCCTTCCACGTGTCAGCATTCCAGGGGCTGGCTTTTTTGTTTTTTTTCTGAAAGGGGGGGGGGTTGGAGGGTTTTGTAGGGTTAATTTAGGGGTTTCGTATATTGTATTAGCTAGCTAATAGAGAGAAGTGTCCTATATTATCTCCGTGCTTGGTCGACACTACGTATAGAAAGGACTCGACACGCTAGCTAGCTAGTAAGCAAATGAAGGAAACTATTAAGTACAGAAGATCATCATGAACATATACAAAGAGAAGTGATCGACCTCTCCTTCTCTCTGAGAGATTGGTCGAACAACAAGTTTTTGTATATCTTACCGACGGTACTGGCTACATATATATACAATGTGTAAGATCTCTTACAATACCCTAACATATGAACTCAACTTCCACATGCATGGTGGTATTCTCCGGCTTTATTGATGACGTGGTCAAGAAAGAATCCAGCCAGTTCTTCTTGAATTGCTTGCATGCGATCTTGTGGTAGGAGTTCATTCTGCATCTCCCACATCTATTTTGAATAAGGGGGGTCAATACAAATATATGAATGAAACTCAACAAAAATGATGGTAATAAAATAAACTTGTGAATATTTTTGCTTACGCACTTCATATTGTGTTTTAGAGTAGTGCTACGTCTTGAGCTTGGGTTGGTTTTCCTTGAAGAGGAAATGGTGATGCAGCAATAGTAGCGTAAGTATTTCCCTTAGTTTTTGAGAACCAAGGTATCAATCCAGTAGGAGGCTCCTCAAAAGTCCCACGCACCTACACAAACAAACAAAGAACTCGCAACCAACGCAATAAAGGGGTTGTCAATCCCTTCACGACCACTTACGAAAGTGAGATCTAATAGAGATAGTATGATAAGATAAATATATTTTTGATATTTTATAATATAGATGCAAAAAGAAAGATGCAAATAAAAGTAGATTGGAAGCAAATATGATAAAAGATAGACCCGGGGGCCATAGGTTTCACTAGAGGCTTCTCTCAAGATAGCATAAGTATTACGGTGGGTGAACAAATTACTGTTGAGCAATTGATAGAAAAGCGAATAATTATGAGATTATCTAGGCATGATCATGTATATAGGCATCACGTCCGCAACAAGTAGACCGACTCCTGCCTGCATCTAGAGTATTAAGTTCATAAGAATAGAGTAACGCCTTAAGCAAGATGACATGATGTAGAGGGATAAACTCAGGCAATATGATGTAAACCCCATCTTTTTATCCTCGATGGCAACAATACAATACGTGCCTTGCAACCCTTTTTGTCACTGGGTAAGAACACCGCAAGATTGAACCCAAAGCTAAGCACTTCTCCCATGGCAAGAAAGATCAATCTAGTAGGCCAAACCAAACTGATAATTCAAAGAGACTTTCAAAGATAACTCAATCATACATAAAAGAATTCAGAGGAGATTCAAATATTTCTCATAGATAAACTTGATCATAAACCCACAATTCATCGGATCTCGACAAACACACCACAAAAAGAGTTTACATCGAATAGATCTCCACAAAGAGGGGAGAACATTGTATTGAGATCCAAAAGGAGAGAAGAAGCCATCTAGCTAATAACTATTGACCCGAAGGTCTGTGGTAAACTACTCACAACTCATCGGAGGGGCTATGGTGTTGATGTAGAAGCCCTCCATGGTCGATTCCCCCTCCGGCGGAGCGCTGGCGAAGGCTCCAAGATGGGATCTCGCGGATACAAAAGGTTACGGTGGTGGAAATTGTGTTTCGTTGGCTCCCTGGATGTTTTCGGGGTACGTAGGCTTATATAGGAGGAAGAAGTACGTCAGTGGCCGCCCGAGGGGCTCACGAGACAGGGGGCGCACCCTATAGGGGGGGCCTACCCTCTCTTGGCCGCCTCGGCTGCTTCTTGACTTGCACTCCAAGTCCTCTGGATCACGTTCGTTCCAAAAATCACACCCCCGAAGGTTTCATTCCGTTTGGACTCCGTTTGATATTCCTTTTCTTCGAAATACTGAAATAGGCAAAAAAACAGCAATACGGGCTGGGCCTCCGGTTAGTAGGTCTGTTCCAAAAATGATATAAATGTGTAAAATAAAGTCCATAAACATCCAAAACGGGTAATATAATAGCATGGAACAATCAAAAATTATAGATACATTGGAGACGTATCAAGCATCCCCAAGCTTAATTCCTGCTCGTCCTCGAGTAGGTAAATGATAAAAACAGAATTTTTGATGTGGAATGCTACCTAGCATAATTCTCAATGCAATTTTCTTTATTGGGGCATGAATGTTCAGATCCAAATGATTAAAAATAAAATTTCATATTGACATAAGAAATAGTGATACTTCAAGCATACTAATCAAAGTAATCATGTCTTCTCAAAATAACATGGCCAAAGAAAGTTATCCCTACAAAATCATATAGTCTGGCTGTTGCTCTATCTTCATCACACAAAGTATTTAATCATGCACAACCCCGATGACAAGCCAAGCAATTGTTTCATACTTTAATAATCTCAAACTTTTTTAACTTTCACGCAATACATGAGCGTGAGCCATGGTGTCACAGCCTGGTTTTGCCCTCTTTTCTTTGCTTGATTTTCATCTGAGTTGGTTTTGGATTTGGAGTTTTGAATCATTCCATTTGGACTTGATCACTTGGGTATCCCTTGATTTTCACTCAAGTGTCCTCTCTCCTCCTCAAATCCATCATTTCACCCCTGGCCAACCCAACAATATTGCTTGGAATATTTTTCTTAAATGAAAAATATGAAGGAAATATGCCCTAGAGGCAATAATAAAGTTATTATTTATTTCCTTATATCATGATAAATGTTTATTATTCATGCTAGAATTGTATTAACCGGAAACATAATACATGTGTGAATATATAGACAAACAGAGTGTCACTAGTATGCCTCTACTTGACTAGCTTGTTAATCAAAGATGGTTATGTTTCCTAACCATGAACAAGGAGTTGTTATTTGATTAATGAGATCACATCATTAGTTGAATGATCTGATTGACATGACCCATTCCGTTAGCTTAGCACCCGATCGATTAGTATGTTGCTATTGCTTCCTTCATGACTTATACATGTTCCTATGACTATGAGATTATGCAACTCCCGTTTACCAGAGGAACACTTTGTGTTCTACCAAACGTCACAACGTAACTGGGTGATTATAAAGGTGCTCTACAGGTGTCTCCAAAGGTACTTGTTGAGTTGGCGTATTTCAAGATTAGGATTTGTCACTCCGATTGTCGGAGAGGTATCTCTGGGCCCTCTCGGTAATGCACATCACTATAGGCCTTGCAAGCAATGTGACCAATGAGTTGGTTACGGGATGATGCATTACGTAACGAGTAAATAGACTTGCCGGTAACGAGATTGAACTAGGTATTGGATACCGACGATCGAATCTCGGGCATGTAACATACCGATGACAAAGGGAACAACGTATGTTGTTATGCGGTTTGACCGATAAAGATCTTCGTAGAATATGTAGGAACCAATACGGGCATCCAAGTCCCGCTATTGGTTATTGACCGGAGACGTGTCTCGGTCATGTCTACATTGTTCTCGAACCGTAGGGTCCGCACGCTTAAGGTTTTGATGACAGTTTCATTATGAGTTTATATATTTTGATGTACCAAAGGTTGTTCGGAGTCCCGTATGTGATCACGGACATGGCGAGGAGTCTCGAAATGGTCGATACACAAAGATTGATATATTGGATGACTATATTCGGACACCAGAATAGTTCTGGGAGTTTTCGGAGAAAAACCGGAGTACCGGAGGGTTACCGGA